>NW_022261982.1:4741705-4799205 GCF_002021735.2 Oncorhynchus kisutch | reverse complement strand
CCCCCAGCACATACACAGGACACACAACACAACTGAGTTCATTCTGACCCCCCCAGCACATACACAGGACACACAACACAGCTGAGTTCATTCTGACCCCCCAGCACATACACAGGACACACAACACAACTGAGTTCATTCTGACCCCCCAGCACATACACAGGACACACAACACAACTGAGTTCATTCTGACCCACTAGCACATACACAGGACACACAACACAACTGAGTTCATTCTGACCCCCCCAGCACATACACAGGACACACAACACAACTGAGTTCATTCTGACCCCCCCAGCACATACACAGGACACACAACACAACTGAGTTCATTCTGACCCCCCCAGCACATACACAGGACACACAACACAACTGAATTAACTTTTGACTCCTCACCATTATCAATCACCACTTAGCTGACAGTTCTAATTAACAGAAAACCTAGGAATGCACTCACTGCCTTATTTAAAACACCCCAGAGCTCAGTTTCGTCGGTTCAACCATAGGTTAACTACCTTATCTGTTTACTTAATCCACAAACCATTTCTTTCTTCCTAGTTGGAATGGTGTTCATTAACTTTAATTACTCCGTGTCACACAATCCCTTCTTATGAACTCATATTGCTCATCAGATATAATAGTTTACTTAGTTACAGTTCTATTTGAAATGGGGATATTGTTTATTAATTTCTTCATAATAATTCTAACAATCAGATACAGACAGAGTGAATCAGCTGTTTTTATGTTTTTAGTCTTTGAGACTGTGGTCATAGTGACCACTTGTGTTAAGTGTGGGGGGATTTACTCCATCACCACACTGGTAAACCCAGGTAACTGGTATTTAAAATGAAAGATTACCACACCAGCAACATATAATTCTGTTCATTTTGTGGAGTCCGATTGCCTATTAAAATTACAGTCTGCTCTACTGCAGAAATGCTGTTTGTTCGTCCCAAATGGTACCCTATTCCCTACATAGTGCACTACTTTTGAGACATATGGGCCCTGGTCAAAAGTAGGGCACTAAATAGGGTGCCATTTGGGACACAGGCCGTGTTCAATTGTACAGACAGCAATTAAATTGGAACAGACCCTGAGAAACTCTGATTTCTCTTTCTGAGGTTCATGAAAACCTTTCAGTAGCCTCGGCCCCAACCTGGGCCTGACACTAACCGTACAGATACCTGTTGAGGATGAAACCACCTCTGCTCCTCTTTCCCAAACAAGGAGACAAGTAGATTTCAGCGGTCCCATCAAGTCCCTTATCCAAGCAGACATAGTTAACACAGTCTAGGTCTAGGAGAAATGAAGGCTCTTCTTCTGACTAGCCCAGTTCCAGCCTCAGAACCTCATGTCACAGGTGGGAAACGTCCTGAGGGCGATACTGATAATGACGTCGCACGCAGGGCTACCTCATCACGAGAGCATGAGTCCAACTCACCTCCACTACACGCAGTCAGTGTCACGCCCTGGCCATAGAGAGGCTCTGCGCTCCAGACCTCCGATGCGTCTCCACGGTCCAGTGTGTCCTGCGCTGGCTCTACGCACTATGCCTCCAGTGCGCCTTCATAGCCCAGTGCGTCCTGTGCCAGCTCTCCACACTCACTGAGCTAAAGTGGGTATCCAGCCAGGATGCTGGATACGTCTCCTCAGTCCGGTGAGACCTGTTCCGGCTCCACGTACAAAGTCTCCAGTGATGATCCATGGCACGAAGCCTCCAGTGATGATCCATGGCACGAAGCCTCCAGTGATGATCCATGGCACGAAGCCTACAGTGATGATCCATGGCACAAAGCCTCCAGCGTTGATCCGCAGTCCGGACCTCCAGCGACGGTCCCCAGTCTGGAGCCTCCAGCGACGGTCCCCAGTCCGGAGCCTCCAACGACGGTCCCCAGTCCGGAGCCTCCAACGACGGTCCCCAGTCCGGAGCCTGCAGCGACGGTCCCCAGTCCGGAGCCTGCAGCGACGGTCCCCAGTCCGGAGCCTGCAGCGATGGTTCCCAGTCCGGAGCCTCTGGCGATTATCGGTGGTCTGGTTCCTCCGACGAGGATCTGCGGCCCGGTTCCTCCAGTGAAGGTCCATGCACCAGGGCCGCCACCAAAGCGGAGGGATCTGCGGGCGGATGGGGATCTACATCCCGCACCGGAGCCACCGCCGTAAGGGATGCCCACCCGGACCCTCCCCTTTAGAGGCAGGTTTTGCGGCCGGAGTCCGCACCTTTGGGGGTACTGTCACGCCCTGGTATTAGAGAAGCTTTTATTCTCTATTTTATTTAGGCCAGGGTGTGACTAGGGTGAGCATTCTAGTTTCATTATTTCTATGTTTTCTATTTCTTTGTTTTTGGCCGAATGTGGTTCCCAATCAGAGGCAGCTGTCTATCGTTGTCTCTGATTGGGAATCATACTTAGGCAGCCTTTTTCCCCACCTGTGTTTGGTGGGTAGTTATTTTCTGTTTAGTGTTTTCTGCACCTGACAGAACTGTGTTATTTTGTTTGAGTGTTTTTGAGTAATAAAGTATCATGAACACTTACCACGCTGCGTTTTGGTCCATGGCTTCCGACGACAGACGTTACAGTCAGACTAGCCTACTCTAGCTCTAGTTCACGTTGATGGTAACAGTAAGGTTGTATTTAACTGTGTTTCAGGAGCTTTGTGAGGCTGGAGGTGAACATTCACTAGGTGATGTAATTACCGGTTGGTCTGAAGTGCTGGTCTCGTGGTGAATGTAGGAGGGCGGACAGGGCCACGCTGCTGATCTGGGGATTTCTCTCTATATGTCTGTTCACAGTAACACTGCCAGTGAGTCAGGTCCCAGATCTGTTTGTGCTAAGATGTCATCTCCTTGAAATGGCAATTAGTGACTCCTCTCTGTCTGTCTGTCTGTCTCTGTCTGTCTGTCTCTGTCTCTGTCTCTCCACCAGATCTCCCATCAAGCTCAGCCATCCAGGTCTCCTCTCGTGAAGACAGGAAGTATGCCACGCTGTTCCAGTCGGTGGTCCTGCCGTGCCAATACTCCAGCATGTCCACCCAGACGCCTGTGGTCCAATGGTGGTACAAGTCTTACTGCCGCGACCGCACCCGCGACGCCTTCAGCTTCCCGGAGGGCCTGGGGGTAAGGGGCTCCTCGTCCCATCTAGACTGCTCCGATTCTAGCCGCACCGTCCGCGTGGTGGCCTCCGTCACCGGATCCTCCATCACCCTGGCCGAGCACTACAAGGGCAGAGATATTACTATCATCAACAGTAAGACATGGCACTCAATACTACTGTTGTTGATGATGTTAGTACATCAGAGGGACTAGATGTTCAGGGAGGCTGGTCAGGTCCTCTAGATAAAATACATGTCACTAGTGTTGTTGATGATGCTATTACATCAGGAGGACTAGATGTTCAGGGAGGCTGGTCAGGTCCTCTAGATAAAAGACATGTCACTAGTGTTGTTGATGATGCTATTACATCAGGAGGACTAGATGTTCAGGGAGGCTGGCCAGGTCCTCTAGATAAAAGACATGTCACTAGTGTTTGTTGATGATGCTATTACATCAGGAGGACTAGTTGTCCAGGGAGGCTGGTCAGGTCCTCTAGATAAAAGACATGTCACTAGTGTTGTTGATGATGCTATTACATCAGGAGGACTAGATGTTCAGGGAGGCTGGTCAGGTCCTCTAGATAAAATACATGTCACTAGTGTTGTTGATGATGTTATTATATCAGGAGGACTAGATGTCCAGGGAGGCTGGTCAGGTCCTCTAGATAAAAGACATGTCACTAGTGTTTGTTGATGGTGCTATTACATCAGGAGGACTAGTTGTCCAGGGAGGCTGGTCAGGTCCTCTAGATAAAAGACATGTCACTAGTGTTGTTGATGATGTTATTACATCAGGAGGACTAGATGTCCAGGGAGGCTGGCCAGGTCCTCTAGATAAAAGACATGTCACTAGTGTTGTTGATGATGCTATTACATCAGGAGGACTAGTTGTCCAGGGAGGCTGGTCAGGTCCTCTAGATAAAAGACATGTCACTAGTGTTGTTGATGATGTTATTACATCAGGAGGACTAGATGTCCAGGGAGGCTGGCCAGGTCCTCTAGATAAAAGACATGTCACTAGTGTTGTTGATGATGCTATTACATCAGGAGGACTAGTTGTCCAGGGAGGCTGGTCAGGTCCTCTAGATAAAAGACATGTCACTAGTGTTGTTGATGATGCTATTACATCAGGAGGACTAGTTGTCCAGGGAGGCTGGTCAGGTCCTCTAGATAAAAGACATGTCACTAGTGTTGTTGATGATGCTATTACATCAGGAGGACTAGATGTTCAGGGAGGCTGGTCAGGTCCTCTAGATAAAAGACATGTCACTAGTGTTGTTGATGATGTTATTACATCAGGAGGACTAGATGTCCAGGGAGGCTGGTCAGGTCCAGCAGATGTAGCTAAAGGTCACAGGTGGTTGAGGTCACAGGCAGGTCACAAGGCTGCCTCTCTTCTCAATTCCATAACACACACGTTGACATGCACCCACCCACATGCGTGTTGTGAGGTCCTCTGAAGAAACACTAAGAGGGTGTTGTGGAGGACAGGCAGGGTGATGAATAGGAAGAGACGTGATAGTCTGGCCGTCCCATTGTGACATAGCTACGTGGGGGACGCTCAGCCCGAACACGCACCTCCCCACAATCCCCAGCCAACGCGGCTCCTCTATGCGTTTTAATGTGTTGACAGTTGGAGAACTTGCTTGAGCCAAGCTAAGAATTCAAAGTATGAAAGTCAACGGTCTGACATTCTAGAACACTGCTGTGTGTACACATACACGTTTTGGACTCTGATAGCCGCTTTAGACTCAGGCATCGGTGAGCAGACAGGGAAAGAGAGAGAGAGAGAAAGATAGAGATGGATAGAGTAAGAGGGAGAGGAGAGAGAGAGAGAGGGAAAGATGGAGAGAGAGAGAGGCAGAGAGGGAGACAGAGAGAGAGAGAGAGGCGGAGAGGGAGCTGCAGAGAGAGAGAGCAGCAGAGAGAGAGAGAGAGAGAATAAGAGAGAGCGAGAGAGAGAGAGAGAGAGAGAGCTGCAGAGAGAGAGAGAGAGAGAGAGAGAGCTGCAGAGAGAGAGAGAGGGGTGGAGAGAGAGAGCTGCAGAGTGAGAGAGGGAGAGAGCAGCAGAGAGAGAGAGAATGAGAGAGAGAGAGAGAGAGAGAGGCGGAGAGGGAGACAGAGAGACAGAGAGAGAGTGCTGCAGAGAGAGAGAGAGAGGCAGAGAGGGAGACAGAGAGAGAGAGCTGTAGAGAGAGGGGCGGAGAGGGAGACAGAGAGAGGGGGGGGGAAGAGGGAAAGGAATGGACCTGCAAGTGGACTCCAGATTTATTGAGCTGTAAATCAGGGATACGAATCAACCCTCTCTTCTCCTGTGACCAGATGGACAAAAGAGGATTTTTTTCCCACATTGCTGTGCTTTAACGTTGTCCTCTCCCTCACACCTTGTTCTCTCTCTCTCTCTCTCTCTCTCTGTTCCCTCTCTCCTCTCTCATCTCTCTCTCTCTCTGCTCTCTCTCTCTCTCTCTGTTCTCTCTCTCTCTCCATCTTTCCCTCTCTGTCTCTCTCTGATGTGAGGCTCTTTAAAAGGAGCTCTCTCTGTTCTCTCTCTCCATCTGTCTCTCTGATGTGGGGCACTTCAAAAGGAGCTCTCTCTCTCTCTCTGTCTGTTCACTGTGAAGTCAGCCTTAATGGTTTGGCTCCTCTGGTGAACCCTGGAGTGGGCACAAACACATTGAACTTCCTACCCTGTTCCAAGAATCTGTGGAGTAAGGATGGAGGAGGGGATGGAGGAGGGGATGGGGGGGATGTACACATCAATATACACTATACACATCAATATACACTATACACATCAATATGCACTATACACATCAATATACACATCAATATACACATCAATATATACTATACACATCAATATACACATCAATATACACTATACACATACATATACACTACGCACATCAATGTTCACATCAATATACACATCAATATACACTACACTCATCAATATACACTATACACATCAATATACACATCAATATACACTATACACATCAATGTACACATCAATATACACATCAATATACACTACACTCATCAATATACACTATACACATCAATATACACATCAATATACACTATACACATACATATACACTACGCACATCAATGTACACTTCAATATACACTATACACATCAATATACACTATACACATCAATATACACTATACACATCAATATACACTACATACGTCAATATACACATCAATATACACTACACACATTAATGTACACATCAATATACACTATACACATCATTATACACTACACATCAATATACACTACATATGTCAATATACACATCAATATACACATCAATATACACATCAATATACACTACACACATTAATGTATACATCAATATACACTATACACATCATTATACACTACACATCAATATACACTACACATCAATATACACTATACACATCATGTTCACATCAATATACACTATACACGTCAATATACACATCAATATACACTACACACATTAATGTATACATCAATATACACTATACACGTCATTATACACTACACATCAATATACAGTACACACATCAATATACACTATACACATCAATATACACTATACGTATCAATATACACATCAATATACACTATACACATCAATATACACTACATATGTCAATATACACATCAATATACACTATACACATCAATATACACTACATATGTCAATATACACATCAATATACACTATACACATCAATATACACTACATATGTCAATATACACATCAATATACACATCAATATACACTACACACATTAATGTATACATCAATATACACTATACACATCAATATACACTACACACATCAATATACACTTTACACATCAATATACACATCAATATACACTATACACATACATATACACTACGCACATCAATGTACACATCAATATACACTATACACATCAACATACACTATACACATCAATATACACTATACACATCAATATACACTACATACGTCAATATACACATCAATATACACTACACATCAATATACACATCAATATACACTACACATCAATATACACTACACACATTAATGTACACATCAATATACACTATACACATCAATATACACATCAATATACACTACACATCAATATACACTATACACATCAATATACACTACACACATTAATGTACACATCAATATACACTATACACATCAATATACACATCAATATACACTACACATCAATATACACTATACACATCAATATACACTACACACATCAATATACACTATACACATCAATATACACTACATACGTCAATATACACATCAATATACACTACACACATTAATGTATACATCAATATACACTACACGCATCAATATACACTATACACATCAATATACACTACATATGTCAATATACACATCAATATACACATCAATATACACATCAATATACACTACACATCAATATACACTATACACATCAATATACAAATCAATATACACTATACACATCAATATACACTATACACATCAATATACACTATACACATCAATATACACTTTACACATCAATATACACATCAATATACACTATACACATACATATACACTACGCACATCAATGTACACATCAATATACACTATACACATCAATATACACTATACACATCAATATACACTATACACATCAATATACACTACATACGTCAATATACACTTTACACATCAATATACACATCAATATACACTATACACATACATATACACTACGCACATCAATGTACACATCAATATACACTATACACATCAATATACACTATACACATCAATATACACTACATACGTCAATATACACATCAATATACACTACACACATTAATGTACACATCAATATACACTATACACATCAATATACACATCAATATACACTACACATCAATATACACTATACACATCAATATACACTACATATGTCAATATACACATCAATATACACATCAATATACACTACACACATTAATGTATACATCAATATACACTATACACATCATTATACACTACACATCAATATACACTACACACATCAATATACACTACATACATCAATATACACATCAATATACACTACACATCAATATACACTATACACATCAATATACACATCAATATACACTACACATCAATATACACTATACACATCAATATACACTACATATGTCAATATACACATCAATATACACATCAATATACACATCAATATACACTACATATGTCAATATACACATCAATATACACATCAATATACACTACACACATTAATGTATACATCAATATACACTATACACATCATTATACACTACACATCAATATACACTACACACATCAATATACACTACATACATCAATATACACATCAATATATACTATACACATCAATATACACTATAAACATCATATACACATCAATATACACTATACACATCAATATACACTATAAACATCAATATACACATCAATATACACTATACACATCAATATACACTATACACATCAATATACACATCAATATACACTATACACATCAATATACACTACATACGTCAATATACACATCAATATACACTACACACATTAATGTACACATCAATATACACTATACACATCAATATACACATCAATATACACTACACATCAATATACACTATACACATCAATATACACTACATATGTCAATATACACATCAATATACACATCAATATACACTACACACATTAATGTATACATCAATATACACTATACACATCATTATACACTACACATCAATATACACTACACACATCAATATACACGACATACATCAATATACACATCAATATACACTACACATCAATATACACTATACACATCAATATACACATCAATATACACTACACATCAATATACACTATACACATCAATATACACTACATATGTCAATATACACATCAATATACACATCAATATACACTATACACATCAATATACACATCAATATACACTATACACATCAATATACACTACATATGTCAATATACACATCAATATACACATCAATATACACATCAATATACACTACATATGTCAATATACACATCAATATACACATCAATATACACATCAATATACACTACACACATTAATGTATACATCAATATACACTATACACATCATTATACACTACACATCAATATACACTACACACATCAATATACACTACATACATCAATATACACATCAATATATACTATACACATCAATATACACTATAAACATCAATATACACATCAATATACACTATACACATCAATATACACTATACACATCAATATACACATCAATATACACTACACATCAATATACACTATACACATCAATATACACTACATATGTCAATATACACATCAATATACACATCAATATACACTACACACATTAATGTATACATCAATATACACTATACACATCATTATACACTACACATCAATATACACTACACACATCAATATACACTACATACATCAATATACACATCAATATACACTACACATCAATATACACTATACACATCAATATACACATCAATATACACTACACATCAATATACACTATACACATCAATATACACTACATATGTCAATATACACATCAATATACACATCAATATACACATCAATATACACTACATATGTCAATATACACATCAATATACACATCAATATACACTACACACATTAATGTATACATCAATATACACTATACACATCATTATACACTACACATCAATATACACTACACACATCAATATACACTACATACATCAATATACACATCAATATATACTATACACATCAATATACACTATACACATCAATATACACATCAATATACACTACACATCAATATACACTATACACATCAATATACACTACATACGTCAATATACACATCAATATACACTACACACATTAATGTATACATCAATATACACTATACACATCAATATATACTATACACATCATTATACACTATACACATCAATATACACATCAATATACACTATACACATCAATATACACATCAATATACACTATACACATCAATATACACATCAATATACACTATACACATCAATATACACATCAATATACACATCAATATACACTATACACATTAATGTATACATCAATATACACTATACACATCAATATATACTATACACATCATTATACACTATACACATCAATATACACATCAATATACACTATACACATCAATATACACTATACACATCAATATACACATCAATATACACTACACGCATCAATATACACTATACACATGTGAGTGATATCCAGAGTGGTCTCCAGATTGATCTGCAGAGTGATATCCAGAGTTAATCTGCAGAGTGATATCCAGAGTGATCTGCAGAGTGATCTCCAGAGTGATCTGCAGAGTGATCTCCAGAGTGATCTCCAGAGTGATCTATACACTATACACATGTGAGTGATATCCAGAGTGGTCTCCAGAGTGATCTGCAGAATGATCTCCAGAGTGATCTGCAGAGTGATCTCCAGAGTGATCTCCAGAGTTATCTCCAGAGTGATCTCCAGAGTGATCTGCAGAGTGATATCCAGAGTGATCTGCAGAGTGATCTCCAGGGTGATCTCCAGAGTGATCTCCAGAGTGATATCCAGAGTGATCTGCAGAGTGGTCTCCAGAGTCATCTCCAGAGTCATCTCCAGAGTGATCTCCAGAGTGATCTGCAGAGTGATCCTCCCTGAGACCGGGTCTGGTATCTCATACGTCTGTAAGTTAACATGGAGGTAAGGTACAGCGGAGGTTTATGCAGAAGGGACTTATAAACAAAAAGAGTGCAGTGCGTCGATCTACGAGACTTCAAAGAGGCCCAGACTTCTTTCTGGTACAGAATGCAATGATATGAACTGCACCTGTTGTCCATAATAAAGTGTAGTGCAGTATTATAAACTGCACCAAATGGGTTCAATGCAGTGGCATGTTAATAGATATCCACTCCATAGGATTTGAGACTTGCAGTCTCCTAACCCACAGTCCCACCTCCAGCCCGACCCCCAACAGGAAAGGCTGTTCATTATCCTTGTCTCTTCCTGTCCCTTAAATAGGCCTGTTTACATGTCCGCCTCACAATGGACTGACTGGTCTGCTGAAAGTCTCCCTCCACAGAGTCCTCGCCTCTTTTACTGTTTATCACAACTCCTCCGTGGACTGTGTCAGACACAATGTTCCCTCCTCCTCCCCCTAACTAGCCAAAACAAACCTGTTTCTCCGTTCCTCCTTGTCCTTGACGATCTTGATATTTATATTCTCAGTTGAAACCCGAGGTGACGTGACATGGGAAGTTAAGGAATGTTGTAAGGTAGTTTTACAGAGTGATGTTTGACAGAGTGATGTTTTACAGAGTGATGTTTGACAGAGTGATGTTTGACAGAGTGATGTGTTAGATGTGAGGTTTGACAGAGTGATGTGTTAGATGTGATGTTTAACAGAGTGATGTTTGACAGAGTGATGTGTTAGATGTGAGGTTTGACAGAGTGATGTGTTAGATGTGATGTTTAACAGAGTGATGTTTGACAGAGTGATGTTTGACAGAAGGATGTTTGACAGAGTGATGTTTGACAGAGTGATGTGTTAGATGTGATGTTTGACAGAGTGATGTGTTAGATGTGATGTTTAACAGAGTGATGTTTGACAGAGTGATGTGTTAGATGTGAGGTTTGACAGAGTGATGTGTTAGATGTGATGTTTAACAGAGTGATGTTTGGCAGAGTGATGTTTAACAGAGTGATGTTTGGCAGAGTGATGTTTAACAAAGTGATGTTTGGCAGAGTGATGTTTAACAGAGTGATGTGTTAGATGTGATGTTTAACAGAGTGATGTGTTAGATGTGATGTTTAACAGAGTGATGTTTGACAGAGTGATGTGTTAGATGTGATGTTTGACAGAGTGATGTTTGACAGAGTGATGTGTTAGATGTGAGGTTTGACAGAGTGATGTTTGACAGAGTGATGTGTTAGATGTGAGGTTTGACAGAGTGATGTGTTAGATGTGAGGTTTGACAGAGTGATGTTTGACAGAGTGATGTGTTAGATGTGATGTTTGACAGAGTGATGTTTGACAGAGTGATGTGTTAGATGTGAGGTTTGACAGAGTGATGTTTGACAGAGTGATGTGTTAGATGTGAGGTTTGACAGAGTGATGTGTTAGATGTGAGGTTTGACAGAGTGATGTTTGACAGAGGGATGTGTTAGATGTGATGTTTGACAGAGTGATGTTTAACAGAGTGATGTTTGGCAGAGTGATGTTTAACAGAGTGATGTTTAACAGAGTGATGTTTGGCAGAGTGATGTTTAACAGAGTGATGTTTGACAGAGTGATGTTTGGCAGAGTGCTGTTTGACAGAAGGATGTTTGGCAGAGTGATGTGTTAGATGTGATGTTTAACAGAGTGATGTTTAGCAGAGTGATGTTTAACAGAGTGATGTTTGACAGAGTGATGTTTGGCAGAGTGCTGTTTGACAGAAGGATGTTTGGCAGAGTGATGTGTTAGATGTGATGTTTGACAGAGTGATGTGTTAGATGTGCTGTTTGACAGAGTGATGTGATACTTATTTTCTTTTAATATCTTCTGTCTTCCTCCCCCTCCCTCTCTCCAGAGGCTGACCTGCGTATTGGGGAGCTCCAGTGGGGAGACAGTGGGGTTTACCTGTGTAAGGTGATCATCTCTGACGACCTCGAGGGCAGGAATGAGGCCCCTGTGGAGCTTCTGGTGTTGGGTGAGTCCTCAACTCCCCTTCTCAGCCCTACCCTCTCCTCCCTCTAACCCTCCATCTCTCCCAGTCATCTACCACCCTCCCTCTGACATACTGTCAGGTTGATCTCTCCCAGTCATCTACCACCCTCCCTCTGACCTACTGTCAGGTTGATCTCTCCCAGTCATCTACCACCCTACCTCTGACCTACTGTCAGGTTGATCTCTCCCAGTCATCTACCACCCTGCCTCTGACCTACTGTCAGGTTGATCTCTCCCAGTCATCTACCACCCTGCCTCTGACCTACTGTCAGGTTGATCTCTCCCAGTCATCTACCACCCTGCCTATGACCTACTGTCAGGTTGATCTCTCCCAGTCTGACATCTACCACCCTGCCTCAGACCTACTGTCAGGTTGATCTCTCCCAGTCTGACATCTACCACCCTGCCTCTGACCTACGGCCAGGTTGCTAGGCAGTAGTCACTCCTGTTATGTAACCAGGCTCCGTTAGTCGTTAGCTAAGGAACATCTATCAATGGGAACAATGCAGCTATCATGTGAACAATAGTATCCCATCATCTAGTGTAGAGATGTACAGGACTGAGTACTATAGAGATGTACAGGACTGAGTACTGAGTGGACAATAGTAGCCCATCATCTAGTGTAGAGATGTACAGGACTGAGTACTATAGAGATGTACAGGACTGAGTACTGAGTGGACAATAGTATCCCATCATCTAGTGTAGAGATGTACAGGACTGAGTACTGTAGAGATGTACAGGACTGAGTACTGAGTGGACAATAGTAGCCCATCATCTAGTGTAGAGATGTACAGGACTGAGTACTGTTAGGGACAATAGTAGCCCATCATCTAGTGTAGAGATGTACAGGACTGAGTACTGTTAGGGAGGTGTCTTCTTGACATCCTGCCTGTTGGCTAGTGGGATAGGTCAGTCTGTGCCCACTCAGTGTAGTGTGTTGTAATGCTCATGCCTTTCCTGTGTGATATACTGTCTGTTAGCTGGCAAGGTACAACTTGCTTCCTTAGCATGAAAAGCAAGTGTCAGTTTGAGTGAATCCTGTGTTGGTGTGTGTGTGTGTGTACATGTGTGCATTCATGCGTGTTTACGTATATTTATGTGTTGTTGCTCAACAATGGCGGCCTCACATTCCTGAGTGCGGTAACTAGCGTTGCCATGGTGACGCTCTGCGTGTCCATGCTGCTTGAGAGAGAGAGACCTTTTATTTGGCTGGCTGGCTCTCTATAACACACTACAGTCCAGTAGAACCACCCACTCAGCACTAAGTCCAGAGTCTCTATAACACACTGCAGTCCAGTAGAACCACCCACTCAGCACTAAGTCCAGAGTCTCTATAACACACTACAGTCCAGTAGAACCACCCACTCAGCACTAAGTCCAGAGTCTCTATAACACACTGCAGTCCAGTAGAACCACCCACTCAGCACTAAGTCCAGAGTCTCTATAACACACTACAGTCCAGTAGAACCACCCACTCAGCACTAAGTCCAGAGTCTCTATAACACACTACAGTCCAGTAGAACCACCCACTCAGCACTAAGTCCAGAGTCTCTATAACACACTACAGTCCAGTAGAACCACCCACTCAGCACTAAGTCCAGAGTCTCTATAACACACTGCAGTCCAGTAGAACCACCCACTCAGCACTAAGTCCAGAGTCTCTATAACACACTACAGTCCAGTAGAACCACCCACTCAGCACTAAGTCCAGAGTCTCTATAACACACTACAGTCCAGTAGAACCACCCACTCAGCACTAAGTCCAGAGTCTCTATAACACACTACAGTCCAGTAGAACCACCCACTCAGCACTAAGTCCAGAGTCTCTATAACACACTGCAGTCCAGTAGAACCACCCACTCAGCACTAAGTCCAGAGTCTCTATAACACACTACAGCCCAGTAGAACCACCCACTCAGCACTAAGTCCAGAGTCTCTATAACACACTACAGTCCAGTAGAACCACCCACTCAGCACTAAGTCCAGAGTCTCTATAACACACTACAGTCCACAGAACTACACCATCCCTTTAAACCACAGTGGTCTGTCAGTGGACCATGTCCTCTGTGATGTGTAGTTTCTCTCACAGAACTACACCATCCATTTAAACCACAGTGGTCTGTCAGTGGACCATGTCCTCTGTGATGTGTAGTTTCTCTCACAGAACTACACCATCCCTTTAAACCACAGTGGTCTGTCAGTGGACCATGTCCTCTGTGATGTGTAGTTTCTCTCACAGAACTACACCATCCCTTTAAACCACAGTGGTCTGTCAGTGGACCATGTCCTCTGTGATGTGTAGTTTCTCTCACAGAACTACACCATCCCTTTAAACCACAGTGGTCTGTCAGTGGACCATGTCCTCTGTGATGTGTAGTTTCTCTCACAGGAGAAACGTGTCGGGATTCCCACGGCAACAACTGGGTTTTCATGTCGTCAGTAGGCTTGTTAGTGTTTGTTGTATTGTAGGCTTGTTAGTGTGTGTTGTATTGTAGGCTTGTTAGTGTGTGTTGTATTGTAGGCTTGTTAGTGTGTGTTGTATTGTAGGCTTGTAAGGTCAGGTTCTCTGGTTGTGAAGGGGGCAGGAACAGTTTTCTCCACTTTAATAGTCAACACATGGGTCAGAGGTCATGGAAAGAACAAACGTCCAGACTGAGTGAAACAGAAAACCTCTAAACTCCTCTCTGCTTCATAATGACTGCCAGCCAGTCAGGCAACGGTGCGTTAGCCCAGTACCCAGTTAGCCCAGTACCCAGTTAGCCCAGTACCCAGTTAGCCCAGTACCCAGTTAGCCCAGTACCCAGTTAGCCCAGTACCCAGTTAGCCCAGTACCCAGTTAGCCCAGTACCCAGCAGTGAGGGGAGGAATTCCAGGAGGAACTTCCAGCTAAGCTGCTCTTGATGTGGGCAAAGAGAGTCGGGCCGTCCAGGAGGGCCTTGGAGCTCCTACACCTTTAAACCCTCTTCCTGTCTGTCTGATACTTACAACTCACTCTGAGAAAGTTGTTTTGCCTGAACAGGAACAATGTACTGACACGGGTCTGTATCAGGATCCCTGCTTCAAACCACTGGAGGCCAGGACAGAGAGTCTACTTCTCAACACTGGACAGTCTGTCCTGTACCAGCCTGAACAATAGACAGATATGGGCAGCATATTGCCATGGTTGGTATCAGGATCCCTGCTTCAAACCACTGGAGGCCACAGGAGAAACATTGTGCTCCTTTGGGGTAATAGAAACATAGGTCTGCACACTTCAACAAACGAACAGGGTTATATTCCCTCAGGCAGGGTCCAACCCCAGGCAGGGTTCAACCCCAGGCAGGGTTCAACCCCAGACAGGGTCCTACCCCAGGCAGGGTCTAACCCCAGGCAGGGTCTAACCCCAGGCAGGGTTCAACCCCAGACAGGGTCCAACCTAGGCAGGGTCCTACCCCAGACAGGGTCCAACCTAGGCAAGGTTCAACCCCAGACAGGGTCCAACCTAGGCAGGGTTCAACCCCAGACAGGGTCCAACCTAGGCAGGGTCCTACCCCAGGCACGGTCCAACCCCAGACAGGGTCCAACCATCCCCCTTTCTCTCTCTTCCTCTTTCCCTCTCTCCCTTTCTCACCCTCACTCTCCATCCCACATTTCTCTCTCTTCCTCTTTCCCTCTCTCACCCTCACCCTCACTCTCCATCCCCCATGTCTCTCTCTTCTTCTTTCCCTCTCTCACCCTCACCCTCACTCTCCATCCCCCATTTCTCTCTATTCCTCTCTCCTCTCTCCCCTCTCACCCTCACTCTCCATCCCCCATTTTTTTTCTCTCTCTCTCTCTCTCTCTCTCTCTCTCTCTCTCTCTCTCTCTCTCTCTCTCTCTCTCTCTCTCTCTCTCTCTCTCTCTCCCTCTCTCCCTCTCTCCCTCTCTCCCTCTCCCTCTCTCTATCCTTCGCTCTCTCTCTCTCTCTCTCTCTCTCTCTCTCTCTCTCTCTCTCTCTCTCTCTCTCTCTCTCTCTCTCTCTCTCTCTCTCTCTCCCTCTCTCCCTCTCTCCCTCTCTCCCTCTCCCTCTCTCTATCCTTCGCTCTCTCTCTCTCTCTCTCTCTCTCTCTCTCTCTCTCTTTATCCTTCTCTCTCTCTCCCTCTCTCTCTCTATCCTTCTCTCTCTCTCTCCCCCCCCCTCTCTCGTACCAGCCTGTGCCACATTATAACACATTTGTGTGAGCGTGGCTAACCTTTTTTTTGCAGAGTTGTATATGAAGTTGAAATATGAAGTAATGTTAGTGACTCACATCGCCAGAGAGGGAAACAGTCAGAGACAGAGAGAACCTGTTATTGTAACACAGAGCTGCTGTCAGTGAGTTCACTGCCTGTGTATTTGTGACATCACTGTGATGCCACTGGTAATATCATCAACTCATTTGTCTACAGACTGACTGGAAGCTCCCCAATTCAAGCCACTGCAGATAAAGGGAAGCAGCACCAGGTTCAGTCAGCCTGTTTGAGTCAGGCTGTATTTCAAGGGCAGGTGTGGTGACTCAAAGAATTGCTTTTCAACTAAAAACCTTATCAATGACGAGCACATTAAAGTTAAAGCCAGATGACTGTGAAGGATCTTTGACTGTCTCCATAAAGCAGAGGTTACTGACTGTACTCTTCACAAGTCCTCATGGCCACAGCTATGAGGACTTGTGATCCTGTGTGGCTCAGTTGGTAGAGCATGGTGCCTGCAATGCCAGGGTTGGTTTTTTTAAGTATGCAAATGTATGAACTCTACTGTAAGTCGCTCTGGATAAAAGCGTCCACATTTAGACTAAAAGTGGCATCTTCTGCAGGCTGGCATGTCCACCTTCATGACTCGTCTATTGTTCAAATCTCTGTCTGCTGGCATGTCCACCTTCATGACTCGTCTATTGTCCAAATCTCTGTCTGCTGGCATGTCCACCTTCTTGGCTCTTCGATTGTCCAAATCTCTGCCTGCTGTTGCCTCCTGTACATTCTCCCTGACCTTTCCCATGACCCCTGACAATTCCTTTTTTTAATTCAGTCGATTCAAGAAGTAAACTGAACTTTCAATTCCCCTCAATACTTAAAAAAAAGTGGAATAAGAATTTAGATCCTGAATTGAAATGGAATTGACCCCAACCCTGCTCCTCCCCTGTCTCCTGCCCTCTGACCTCTCCTACCCTCTGTCCTGTCTTGCCCTGCTCTGACCTCTCCTACCCTCTGTCCTGTCTTGCCCTGCTCTGACCTCTCCTGCCCTCTGTCCTGCCTTGCCCTGCTCTGACCTCTCCTACCCTCTGTCCTGTCTTGCCCTGCTCTGACCTCTCCTGCCCTCTGTCCTGTCTTGCCCTGCTCTGACCTCTCCTGCCCTCTGTCCTGTCTTGCCCTGCTCTGACCTCTCCTGCCCTCTGTCCTGTCTTGCCCTGCTCTGTCCTCTCCTGCCCTCTGTCCTGCCTTGCCCTGCTCTGACCTCTCCTGCCCTCTGTCCTGTCTTGCCCTGCTCTGACCTCTCCTGCCCTCTGTCCTGCCTTGCCCTGCTCTGTCCTCTCCTGCCCTCTGTCCTGCCTTGCCCTGCTCTGACCTCTCCTGCCCTCTGTCCTGTCTTGCCCTGCTCTGACCTCTCCTGCCCTCTGTCCTGCCTTGCCCTGCTCTGACCTCTCCTGCCCTCTGTCCTGTCTTGCCCTGCTCTGTCCTGCCTTGCCCTGCCCTGACCTCTCCTGCCCTCTGTCCTGTCTTGCCCTGCTCTGTCCTGTCTTGCCCTGCTCTGACCTCTCCTGCCCTCTGTCCTGTCTTGCCCTGCTCTGACCTCGCCTGCCCTCTGTCCTGTCTTGCCCTGCTCTGACCTCTCCTGCCCTCTGTCCTGCCTTGCCCTGCTCTGACCTCTCCTGCCTTCTGTCCTGTCTTGCCCTGCTCTGACCTCTCCTGCCCTCTGTCCTGCCTTGCCCTGCTCTGACCTCTCCTGTCCTCTGTCCTGTCTTGCCCTGCTCTGACCTCTCCTGCCCTCTGTCCTGTCTTGCCCTGCTCTGACCTCTCTGCCCTCTGTCCTGCGTTGCCCTGCTCTGACCTCTCCTGCCCTCTGTCCTGTCTTGCCCTGCTCTGACCTCTCCTGCCCTCTGTCCTGCCTTGCCCTGCTCTGACCTCTCCTGCCCTCTGTCCTGTCTTGCCCTGCTCTGACCTCTCCTGCCCTCTGTCCTGTCTTGCCCTGCTCTGACCTCTCCTGCCCTCTGTCCTGTCTTGCCCTGCTCTGACCTCTCCTGCCCTCTGTCCTGTCTTGCCCTGCTCTGTCCTCTCCTGCCCTCTGTCCTGTCTTGCCCTGCTCTGACCTCTCCTGCCCTCTGTCCTGTCTTGCCCTGCTCTGACCTCTCCTGCCCTCTGTCCTGTCTTGCCCTGCTCTGTCCTCTCCTGCCCTCTGTCCTGTCTTGCCCTGCTCTGACCTCTCCTGCCCTCTGTCCTGTCTTGCCCTGCTCTGACCTCTCCTGCCCTCTGTCCTGTCTTGCCCTGCTCTGTCCTATCCTGTCCTTCACCTCTGCTCTTCTCCTCTCTCCAGGTAAGACAGGTACAGGTGTGTCAGATGATCTCCTGCCTGACTTTGATGTGAAGATTATGCCAGGTAGGTAGGGGCATGTCCTCCTCACCTGTGTCTGTCTGTCTCTTCTTTTCACTCATTAACACAAAACTATTGCTTCTTCACTGCCCAATCAGCCTCATGTTGTTCTTTAGTAATCCAATCAGCCTCATGTTGTTCTTTAGTAATCCAATCAGCCTCATGTTGTTCTTTAGTAATCCAATCAGCCTCATGTTGTTCTTTAGTAATCCAATCAGCCTCATGTTGTTCTTTAGTAATCCAATCAGCCTCATGTTGTTCTTTAGTAATCCAATCAGCCTCATGTTGTTCTTTAGTAATCCAATCAGCCTCATGTTGTTCTTTAGTAATCCAATCAGTTATCTAATTACAAATCAAACAAATGATTACGGTCAGTTTACTGTTGACCAATGAGAGAGAGAGAGACAGATCAGAGACAGAAAGAGACAAACCAGAGAGAGCGAGACCAGAGAGATAGGAAGAAAGAGAGAGAGACTTGTGGTGTCTGACCCAGCCCAAAGGAAGTCCATCATTAGGGATTGTTATTGTGAGAAACATAATGATAGTGAGAGAGTTTACAGGATGGTTGAACTGGACATTACGGAGTAATGATGTTTACAGGATGGTTGAACTGGACATTATGGAGTAATGATGTTTACAGGACATTATGGAGTAATGATGTTTACAGGACATTATGGAGTAATGATGTTTACAGGACATTATGGAGTAATGATGTTTACAGGATGGTTGAACTGGACATTATGGAGTAATGATGTTTACAGGACATTATGGAGTAATGATGTTTACAGGACATTATGGAGTAATGATGTTTACAGGATGGTTGAACTGGACATTATGGAGTAATGATGTTTACAGGACATTATGGAGTAATGATGTTTACAGGATGGTTGAACTGGACATTATGGAGTAATGATGTTTACAGGATGGTTGAACTGGACATTATGGAGTAATGACGTTTACAGGACATTATGGAGTAATGATGTTTACAGGATGGTTGAACTGGACATTATGGGAGTCAGAGAGAAGGGAGTTGATATTGTCTTCTGTCACATTCCCCAAATTCAGATGTTTCCTCATCTTGGAGGTTGTTGACAGATTTGGGTGAGATGGAAATGGCTTATTCAGTGAGGACTCATTCACTCTCATTTCAAATGTTGATGTTGCATTAGTACGTGTTCTTCTCAACAGCAGCTCCCACATCGTACTGTAGTGTTTGTGTTTAGCAGCTCCCACATCGTACTGTAGTGTTTGTGTTTAGCAGCTCCCACATCGTACTGTAGTGTTAGTGTTTGTGTTTAGCAGCTCCCACATCGTACTGTAGTGTTTGTGTTTAGCAGCTCCCACATCGTACTGTAGTGTTTGTGTTTAGCAGCTCCCACATCGTACTGTAGTGTTTGTGTTTAGCAGCTCCCACATCGTACTGTAGTGTTTGTGTTTGTAGTAGGTAAAATATTAATATACAGGGCATTTGGAAAGTATTCAGAACTCTTGACTTTTTCCACATTTTGTTACGTTACGGCCTAAAATTGATTAAATAGTTTTTCCCTCATCAATCTACACACAAAACCCCATAATGACAAAGCAAAAACAGGTTTGTAGAATATTTTGACAAATTTATTAAAAAAAATCTGAAATATCACAAGTATTCAGACCCTTTATGGCAGTGATTACAGCCTCGAGTCTTCTTGGTTATGATGCTGAAAGCTTGGCACACCTGTATTTGGGGAGTTTCTCCCATTCTTCTCTGCAGATCCTCTCAAGTTCTGTCAGGTTGGATGGGGAGCGTCGCTGAAAAGCTATTTTCAGGTCTCTCCAGAGATGTTCGATCGGGTTCAACTCCTGAGCACTCTGGAGAAGGTTTTCATCAAGGACCTCTCTGTACTTTGCTCTGTTCATATTTCCCTCGATCCTGACTAGTCTCCCAGTCCCGGCCGCTGATGAACATCCCCACAGCATGATGCTGCCACCACCATGCTTCACCATAGGGATGGTGCCAGGTTTCCTCCGTATGTGACGCTTGGCATTCACGCCAAAGATTTCGATCTTGGTTTCATCAAACCAGAGAATCTTGTTTCTCATGGTCTGAGAGCACTTTAGGCGCCTTTTGGCAAACTCCAAGCGGGCTGTCATGTGCCTTTTTGTGAGGAGTGGCTTCTGTCTGGCCACTCAACCATAAAGGCCTGATTGGTGATTGTCCTTCTTCATAAAGGCCTGATTGATGATTATCCTTCTGGAAGGTTCTCCCATCTCCACAGAGGAACTCTGGGGCTCTGTCAGAGTGACCATCAGGTTCTTGGTCACCTCCCTGACCAAGGCACTCCTCCCCCGTTTGCTCAGTTTGGCCGGGCAGCCAGCTCTAGGAAGAGTCTTGGTGGTTCCCCCGTTTGCTCAGTTTGGCCGGGCAGCCAGCTCTAGGAAGAGTCTTGGTGGTTCCAAACTTCTTCCATTTAAGAATGATGGAGGCCTCTGTTCTTGGGGACCTTCAATACTGCAGACATTTTTAGTACACTTCCCCAGATCTGTGGCTCGACACAATCTTGTTTCGGAGCTCTACGGACAATTCCTTCGACATCATGGCTTGGTTTTTGCTCTGACATGCACTGTCAACTATGGGACCTTATATAGACAGTTGTGTGCCTATCCAAATCATGTCCAATCAATTGAATTTACCAGCGGTGGACTCCAATCAAGTTGTAGTATCAGACCTCAGGATAAGACCCAGATGAAGACGGTTCGAAATAACAAAAGTGTATTACAACACCGGGGGCAGGCAAACGACAGGTCAAGGGTCAGGCAGAGGTCAGTAATCCAGAGTACAGTCTGAAAGGTACAGAACGGCAGGCAGGATCAGGGTCTGGGTCAGGCAGAGGTCAGTAATCCAGAACAGAGTCTCAAAGGTACAGAACGGCAGGCAGGCTCAGGGTCAGGGCAGGCAGAACGGTCAAAACCGGGGAAACTATAAAACAGGGACTATAGCGAAAAACAGGAGTATGGGAAAACGCTGGCAGGCTTGACGAGACAAGATGAACTGGCAACAAACAAACAGAGACCAAAGGTATAAATACACAGGGGATAATGAGGGAAATGGGCAACACCTGGAGGGGGGGTGGAGACAAGCACAAGACAGGTAAAATAGATCAGGGTGTGACATGTAGAGATATCTAAAGGATGATCAATGGAAACAGGATGCACCTGAGCTCAATTTTGAGTCTCATAGAAAAGGGTCTGAATACTTATGTAAATAAGGTATTTCTGCTTTTTAATTTGAATACATTTGCTAAAATGTCTGAAACTGTTTTCGCTTTGTCATAATGGGGTATTGTGTGTAGATTGATGAAGAACAAAATGATTTAATCGATTTTAGAATAAGGCTGTAATGTAAAAACAAAATGTGGGAAAATGGAAGGGGTTTGAATACATTCCGAATGCATTGTTTGTCTCTGTGTGTATTAGAGATAATACAAATATGTCTCTGTTTGTAGCATTTAGAATACAAATATATGTCTCTGTGTGTAGTATATAGAATACAAATATATGTCTCTGTGTGTAGTATATAGAATACAAATATATGTCTCTGTGTGTAGTATATAGAATACAAATATATGTCTCTGTGTGTAGTCATCATTCTGTCATAATGATGGTAGTCGATTAGATCAGTATCAGCAATGTACTCTCTGCATGACATACTGTAACAGGAAACACTCTTTCCCTTTCCTGCCTGTAGCCTAGTCCCCTGACCAGACTTCCTGAAAAGTTGAGAGGATGTTTGTGTGTGTGTGTGTGGAGAGTGCGAGGGAATACTCTTCCAAGCAAAAACAAATACCACTTCCTACTCTAGAATGTTTTCACATAGAAATGTAACTTTCATCTCTCTCTCTCTCTCTTCCAGAATGGGCCTTTGTGGGCTCGGTAGCCCTGGGTATTATCCTGTTCATCTTGCTGTTTGGTGTGTGTTGGTGCCAGTGCTGTCCTCACTCCTGCTGCTGTTATGTGTCCTGTTGGTGCTGCCCTGAGACCTGCTGCTGCCCACGACACTGTAAGTCCTGCTGCTGTTATGTGTCCTGTTGGTGCTGCCCTGAGACCTGCTGCTGCCCACGACACTGTAAGACCTGCTGCTTCCACTGGAGATCATACCACGTTAGATCAACTGTTGTAGTAAACTAATATTGTAGCATACTACAGTTATTGTAGCATATCATACTGTATGTCACTCATTCTACCAATCCACTACCACCTTTTTAGTGGATATCATTTCTACTACTGTAGAATTCCCAGAGCACCTGTGTAGTCTGGAATACCTGAAGTATTACCTGTGTAGTCTGGAATACCTGAAGTATTACCTGTGGAGTCTGGAATACCTGAAGTATTACCTGTGGAGTCTGGAATACCTGAAGTATTACCTGTGGAGTCTGGAATACCTGAAGTATTACCTGTGGAGTCTGGAATACCTGAAGTATTACCTGTGGAGTCTGGAATACCTGAAGTATTACCTGTGGAGTCTGGAATACCTGAAGTATTACCTGTGGAGTCTGGAATACCTGAAGTATTACCTGTGGAGTCTGGAATACCTGAAGTATTACCTGTGTAGTCTGGAATACCTGAAGTATTACCTGTGGAGTCTGGAATACCTGAAGTATTACCTGTGGAGTCTGGAATACCTGAAGTATTACCTGTGGAGTCTGGAATACCTGAAGTATTACCTGTGGAGTCTGGAATACCTGAAGTATTACCTGTGGAGTCTGGAATACCTGAAGTATTACCTGTGGAGTCTGGAATACCTGAAGTATTACCTGTGGAGTCTGGAATACCTGAAGTATTACCTGTGGAGTCTGGAATACCTGAAGTATTACCTGTGGAGTCTGGAATACCTGAAGTATTACCTGTGGAGTCTGGAATACCTGAAGTATTACCTGTGGAGTCTGGAATACCTGAAGTATTACCTGTGGAGTCTGGAATACCTGAAGTATTACCTGTGGAGTCTGGAATACCTGAAGTATTACCTGTGGAGTCTGGAATACCTGAAGTATTACCTGTAGAGTCTGGAATACCTGAAGTATTACCTGTGGAGTCTGGAATACCTGAAGTATTACCTGTGGAGTCTGGAATACCTGAAGTATTACCTGTGGAGTCTGGAATACCTGAAGTATTACCTGTGGAGTCTGGAATACCTGAAGTATTACCTGTGGAGTCTGGAATACCTGAAGTATTACCTGTGGAGTCTGGAATACCTGAAGTATTACCTGTGGAGTCTGGAATACCTGAAGTATTACCTGTGGAGTCTGGAATACCTGAAGTATTACCTGTGGAGTTTGGAATACCTGAAGTATTACCTGTGGAGTCTGGAATACCTGAAGTATTACCTGTGGAGTCTGGAATACCTGAAGTATTACCTGTGGAGTCTGGAATACCTGAAATATTACCTGTGGAGTCTGGAATACCTGAAGTATTACCTGTGGAGTCTGGAATACCTGAAGTATTACCTGTGGAGTCTGGAATACCTGAAGTATTACCTGTGGAGTCTGGAATACCTGAAGTATTACCTGTGGAGTCTGGAATACCTGAAGTATTACCTGTGGAGTCTGGAATACCTGAAGTATTACCTGTGGAGTCTGGAATACCTGAAGTATTACCTGTGGAGTCTGGAATACCTGAAGTATTACCTGTGGAGTCTGGAATACCTGAAGTATTACCTGTGGAGTCTGGAATACCTGAAGTATTACCTGTGGAGTCTGGAATACCTGAAGTGTTACCTGTGGAGTCTGGAATACCTGAAGTGATGAATGTTCCTCCTTCAGTCCTTTCTGTCTTCTATCTCTCTGTCCTCTCTCCATGTAGTGTACGAAGCAGGAAAGGGGTTGAGGAGCAGGGCTTCGTCCCCCCAGATCGCTGTCTATCCACCCTACTACGTACCTGGGGTCCCGGCCATGGTCCCCATCGCTCCCCCCTCCCTGGTGGACACCACGATGATGTCCGCTCCCCCCTCTGTGTCAGAGCACAGTGCAGCTGGAGGTGGGTACTGGGTCTGGTGTCTATTGATGTTCTGATGTTATAAACGTTATCTAACAAACTACCTTTTCATTTTAAACTTCATTTAAAGCAGCAATATAAGAAACATACTGATATAGTTGAACAGACATTTCTTCACCTTGTTGAACGTGTGGAAAGCTCATACAGAGTCCCAACAGTTTGTCGTAGTGAGACCTGTTTCTCCTCTCCTGCCTGACAAGTGTTTGTTGTCTCATATACGTCTCAGTGCGGCCTGTGTACCGGCTGCAGTCTACTCTGGATCAGTCCTCTCTGGATCAGGACTCTCTGAAGGTGTTGCAGCACGTAGAGAAACAGCTGGCTCTTTTCCACCCGGCCAAGGCCCAGAGCCACGACTGTAAGCCCGACAGACAGACAGACAGTAGACTCTATACACCCTATACTCTACTCTGTCTGAAATCCACTTCTGCATGTGTCATGACTGTAAGCCCTACAGACAGACAGATAGTTACCCTACCCTGTGTCGACTCAGCAGGACTTATAATCTACTACACTCTGACATCCTCTGTGAAATCAAATCCACTCTGAAATCAACCTGACTAATGGCTGTAAGCCCTACAGACAGACAACCCCTGTGTAGGACAGAGTCAACATGCTTTTTATACTCTAGCTATAATCTGCATGAAATCCATTCTGAAATAACCTCTGCCTACACACTACTCTCTGAAATCCATTCTGAAATAACCTCTGCCTACACACTACTCTCTGAAATCCATTCTGAAATAACCTCTGCCTACACACTACTCTCTGAAATCCATTCTGAAATAACCTCTGCCTAGACACTACTCTCTGAAATCCATTCTGAAATAACCTCTGCCTACACACTACTCTCTGAAATCCATTCTGAAATAACCTCTGCCTACACACTACTCTCTGAAATCCATTCTGAAATAACCTCTGCCTAGACACTACTCTCTGAAATCCATTCTGAAATAACCTCTGCCTACACACTACTCTCTGAAATCCATTCTGAAATAACCTCTGCCTAGACACTACTCTCTGAAATCCATTCTGAAATAACCTCTGCCTAGACACTACTCTCTGAAATCCATTCTGAAATAACCTCTGCCTAGACACTACTCTCTGAAATCCATTCTGAAATAACCTCTGCCTAGACACTACTCTCTGAAATCCATTCTGAAATAACCTCTGCCTACACACTACTCTCTGAAATCCATTCTGAAATAACCTCTGCCTACACACTACTCTCTGAAATCGATTCTGAAATAACCTCTGCCTACACACTACTCTCTGAAATCCATTCTGAAATAACCTCTGCCTACACACTACTCTCTGAAATCCATTCTGAAATAACCTCTGCCTAGACACTACTCTCTGAAATCCATTCTGAAATAACCTCTGCCTAGACACTACTCTCTGAAATAACCTCTGCCTAGACACTACTCTCTGAAATCCATTCTGAAATAACCTCTGCCTACACACTACTCTCTGAAATCCATTCTGAAATAACCTCTGCCTACACACTACTCTCTGAAATCCATTCTGAAATAACCTCTGCCTAGACACTACTCTCTGAAATCCATTCTGAAATAACCTCTGCCTACACACTACTCTCTGAAATCCATTCTGAAATAACCTCTGCCTAGACACTACTCTCTGAAATCCATTCTGAAATAACCTCTGCCTAGACACTACTCTCTGAAATCCATTCTGAAATAACCTCTGCCTAGACACTACTCTCTGAAATCCATTCTGAAATAACCTCTGCCTAGACACTACTCTCTGAAATCCATTCTGAAATAACCTCTGCCTAGACACTACTCTCTGAAATCCATTCTGAAATAACCTCTGCCTACACACTACTCTCTGAAATCCATTCTGAAATAACCTCTGCCTAGACACTACTCTCTGAAATCCTAGCTTCAACAGTGCTCCTCTTCTCTTTTCTCCTGCAACTGCACAAGCATTTCGATACACCTGCAATAACATCTGCTAAATATGTGACCAATAAAAATGTGTTTGATTTGAAATCATAAAGACAACACACCTGATTCTTCCTACTTCATAAAGACAACACACCTGATTCTTCCTACTTCATAAAGACAACACACCTGATTCTTCCTACTTCATAAAGACAACACACCTGATTCTTCCTACTTCATAAAGACAACACACCTGATTCTTCCTACTTCATAAAGACAACACACCTGATTCTTCCTACTTCATAAAGACAACACACCTGATTATTCCTACTTCATAAAAACAACACACCTGATTATTCCTACTTCATAAAAACAACACACCTGATTATTCCTACTTCATAAAGACAACACACTTGATTCTTCCTCGTTTTGTGAGCCAGTCTCACACTATCTGTACATCACCACCTTGTTGATCCTCATCTAATGATTCATTCCTCGAATTCCTCCAATCCTCATCAACTGCTGGTAGATTGTTTTCTTTCTCCGATTGGATGTGTTGGCCTTGTGTGTCAAAGACAGTCTGTAAAAGAAGACCTATTGTAATGTGTCTGTTTGTTTCAGAGGTTTTTCATCTAGGACTTCCTCTCTCTCTATGTTCTGTGCATGTCCCCTGGATTCTTCATTCACCTGGCATCTTATCTTAGGCCTAGTCACTGTGATACTAACACTGTGATTCATAGTATCATAAATATAGAAACGTACTCATGTCTCCACCCCTCCTCTCTCCTCCTCCTCCTCCTCCCTCCTCCTCCTCCTCCTCTCTCCTCCTCCTCCTCCTCTCTCCTCCTCCTCTCTCCTCCTCCTCCTCCTCCCTCCTCCTCCTCCTCCTCCTCCTCCTCCTCCTCCTCCTCTCTCCTCCTCCTCCTCCTCCTCCTCCCTCCTCCTCCTCTCTCCTCCTCCTCCTCCTCCTCCTCTCTCCTCCTCCTCCTCCTCCCTCCTCCCTCCTCCTCCTCCTCTCTCCTCCTCCTCCTCCTCCCTCCTCCTCCCTCCTCCTCCTCCTCCTCCTCCTCCTCCTCCTCCCCCTTCCCTCTCCTCTTCCTCAGCTTGCAGTATCTCAGAGCTCAGTTCTCTCCATGAGGTGGATGCAGGGGGTTTCCGTCAGTCTTACCGCCAGATACAGAAGAAGGCCCTGCCAGCCATCCCTGACCACGACCGTGACCTTGAAGACATCCCTGACCTCCATCATCCCTCGTCCTCCTCTCAGCCCCGTCGCTCCACACGCTACCAGCACCGCCGCAACCGCAGCATTGAGGAGGACCATCATCATGATAATAACAGCAGGTCGCCAGAAACACCTTTAGACTGACTGTGTGTGGAGGGGAGTGGGGGTTGTGTGTGTGTGTCTTCATAGGGGTTGTGTGTGTGTATGTGTGTGTGTTCTGCATGTTCTAAGTTCCTAATGAGATGTTATGTCCAGGTGGAACCCTCGTTCGGAGCACCTGCAGCGTAAGGCCTTCCTCCTGGGTGGGAAGTCAGGCTCTCTGGATGAGCTGGAGGAGTTTTCCCAGTGCTACAGACAGAGAGGACCCAGGGAGGAGCTCACTGTCAGGGACATCAGAGACAACGACCAGGAGTACGAGAGACTGGAGCTGCGGGAACGAGAAGGTGACCGGGATAGGGATCGAGATCGGGAATACTGTCCGCCTTCTTACCGGGACAAGACGACGAAACGTGGTTACCGTGACAACAGAGATCGCGATGACCGCGTAGAGACTTGGCGAGAACGAGATCGCCAAGAGGATTGCCATGGAGATCGTCAGGGAAACCGACAACGCAGTCCGCCACCCTCGCCCAAGAAGAGACGGGGCACGTGGGACAACGAGCTGGAGCAGCGCCCCCCTAAACCCCCCGCCCCTCCTCCCCCTCCTCGCCAGAGCCCCCGGGGGCGGGACTACGATGACGAACTCCTGAGCACTCTTTTGGAGCGCAAGACCAGACGGGGTGGGGCCAGTGACAGTGGAGGTGATAGGGGCAGGGGAGGGGGGCGTGGCGAAGAGGACACGCCCTCAGACACACCCTCTAAGGGTTCTAAGGGTTCTAAGAAGAGCAGCGGCAGTGGCGGCGAGCGTCACCATAGCCGTTGTCCTAGCAACAGGGAGGTGGAGTTGGTATTAGACTCACGGGGAGAAGACTCTCTACCCCCGTACTGCCAGACTGCGTTAGAGCGGTTCAGAGCCGCTGAGCGCCCCTCCCCCTCCCCTCGCCCCTCCACCCATTCTTCCCGCCCCTCCAACGGAGGCTCCACCCATAGCCACGCCGATACCCTACAGCAGGAGAGCGGAGAGGAGCGGGATAAGCCCCGGAAAGTGGTGAGCTACATTTAGGGTACACCCAGTATGGGTTCACTTCATCCACAGTAGAAATACACTGAAGAGATACTGTACTATAGTTGAGACTACTGATTTAGGGCAAAGATATCCCTATGCTCATACAGTACTGTAGCTAAGACTGCTTAAAGGGATACTTCAGGATTTTGTCAATTAATCCCTTTATCTACTTCCCCAGAGTAAGATTAACCTGTGGATACCGTTTTTATGTCTCTGCGTGCAGTTTGAAGGAAGATGCTAACTAGCGTTAGCACAATGACTGGACGTCTATGGTAACTGCTAGCAACGCTAGTTAGCATTGGTTTGCAAAACTACTGAATGCAGAGACATAAAATTGGTATCCATGAGTTAATCTGACTGGGGAAGTAGATAAAGGGCTTTGTTGCCAAAATCCCCAAGTATCCCTTTAAGGTAAGACAAGAGATAAGCTTATGCCCATCTTTCTCAGGTATGGAGGCTCACCTTAACAGATATACTGTGACTCAGGTGAGAAAGGAATCTGTTTTAGAAGTCATTGCACCTGTGCCTCTTAGCCAGAGAGATAAGCAGAATCAGACCATAATAAGAAAAGCTGGAAAACTATTGTCAAGATCTGAACCTGAACCTCTTTGCTTACCTTTTATATCGTTCCATTCTGCTATTTTTTTTTGGGGGGGGGGGGTTCTTATTCCCTGGGTTTGTTTTTCTAATCTAATGGTTTACAACTGTGTTTATATGGACTTTTATGGATCTAACTCCATTTGTCTGTAATCAGTTACAATTAAAAGGCACAGGTGATTAGATATCACATTTGTTCAACTTAACATATTGACTACCACTACTACTACTACAACTACTACTACTACAACTACTACTACTACTACCACTACTACTACTACTACTACTACTACTACCACTACTACTACTACTACTACTACTACTACTACTACTACTTGGCTAATGCCAGCGTTGAGTTCAGCTTTCTAACAGTTTTTTTTTACCTCAGTTGAAATGGCAGAGCCAGGAAATCTCTTTGTAACCTTTGTGCCCCCAATGTGACCCCAGAACCTGACCCCACTTATCCTTCTTATTCTGCCTGCTTGCTGCTTCCTCTCCCAACTAACTGACAGAGCTGGGCTTGCTGCTTCCTCTCCCAACTAACTGACAGAGCTGGGCTTGCTGCTTCCTCTCCCAACTAACTGACAGAGCTGGGCTTGCTGCTTCCTCTCCCAACTAACTGACAGAGCTGGGCTTGCTGCTTCCTCTCCCAACTAACTGACAGAGCTGGGCTTGCTGCTTCCTCTCCCAACTAACTGACAGAGCTGGGCTTGCTGCTTCCTCTCCCAACTAACTGACAGAGCTGGGCTTGCTGCTTCCTCTCCCAACTAACTGACAGAGCTGGGCTTGCTGCTTCCTCTCCCAACTAACTGACAGAGCTGGGCTTGCTGCTTCCTCTCCCAACTAACTGACAGAGCTGGGCTTGCTGCTTCCTCTCCCAACTAACTGACAGAGCTGGGCTTGCTGCTTCCTCTCCCAACTAACTGACAGAGCTGGGCTTGCTGCTTCCTCTCCCAACTAACTGACAGAGCTGGGCTTGCTGCCCCTCTCCCAACTAACTGACAGAGCTGGGCTTGCTGCTTCCTCTCCCAACTAACTGACAGAGCTGGGCTTGCTGCTTCCTCTCCCAACTAACTGACAGAGCTGGGCTTGCTGCTTCCTCTCCCAACTAACTGACAGAGCTGGGCTTGCTGCTTCCTCTCCCAACTAACTGACAGAGCTGGGCTTGCTGCTTCCTCTCCCAACTAACTGACAGAGCTGGGCTTGCTGCTTCCTCTCCCAACTAACTGACAGAGCTGGGCTTGCTGCCCCTCTCCCAACTAACTGACAGAGCTGGGCTTGCTGCCCCTCTCCCAACTAACTGACAGAGCTGGGCTTGCTGCTTCCTCTCCCAACTAACTGACAGAGCTGGGCTTGCTGCTTCCTCTCCCAACTAACTGACAGAGCTGGGCTTGCTGCTCCTCTGGGCCAAATGAGCACAAAGCACAGCTTCCATCACTCTGCACACACGTGACTAACGTGAAGCTCTCTTGCTGTTTTCTTTTAACAGAGCACTCTTCTTAGCAGAGACTCTCTCATAGTTTGATGCCTGGAGAGGACACATACAGACACTGGGAAAGACACTGGGAATCATCCTCTACCCCCCCATCACCCCACACTGGGGATCATCCTCTACCCCCCCATCACCCCACACTGGGGAGGAGAGAGGTTCTCAGAGCACAATGGGCAAGCAGAGAACCCCATGGAGAGGTCAGTGACCAGCAGAGGGAATGGCTACCTCTGAGTGACAGGCAGTACAACCACTGGACTGACCATGGCACAGGACGTGGGACGGTCTGATCAGGCTTCAGATACACATCAATCACCATGACCTAAGAAAAAGAGTAATGTTCAGAGCTGTGACAAAGACCTCTGGATGCACAGGACAAATAGCACTGTGTGTGTGTGTATTGGTGGATGTGTGTAATGGTGTGTGTGTGAGACGAAGTATGGTGCTTATTCCTGTCTGCTCTTTTGTGTGTCAGAGTGAATAGTTTCTCCATCTCCCTGTCTTCTCCATTCTATTCTCCTCTCTCACTAACAACACACACTGCATGACGATGTCATTCCGGAGTTTCTGTCACTGCCACCTCTACACAGTGCAACGCTCTCTCTGTGAAGTCGCTGAATGATGATGTCACTCTGGAGTTTCTGCCACTGCCTGCACCACCACCACTGCCCAGTCACGGTCGAAGGCCGCCGTTGAGACAACGTTTGGATTCTGTTGTGTGAATGGTGTGGATCCCCCGTACCATTGTGTTTTCCAGAGCCATTGTAAAGCACCTATTGGCCTTGACTTTGTGGATAGAGGACACAGTGTTTCTTAATCATTGTGTTTAATGCGATGATACAATGTGGGTTATACCCAGTAAGTTTGGACTAGAGGGTACTACTAACAGAGCCAGGGAGAGAAACTGGAACTTTAGGGACGGCAGGTAGCCTAGCGGTTAAGAGCAAGAGGTCGGTGGTTCAAATCCTCGAGCCTACTAGGTGAAAAGAGATCTGTTGATGTGCCCTTGAGCAAGGCACTTAACCCTAATCGCTCCTGTAAGTCGCTCTGGATAAGAGCGTCTGCTAAATGACGTAAATGGACTGGGTTGTGATTATGTGCCATCTATCCTTCGAAGACTGTATTTGGTTTATAATAGTTTTATACATAGTTTATCAACTCTCCCTGTCTCTGTGTTAAATCATGTTGTGATTACAATGCAGTAAATGATTATGCAAGTGTAACTGAAAACACTTGTGGGTCTGTCTGTGTGTGTTTAAGATAAGATAACCAAGGTGTGTTTAGTTTTCTTATCATTGTTGTGTAAACCACTAAACACACAACTTTATCTCCACTCATTAGCACTCACACACACACACACACACACACACACACACACACAGACACACACATTTACTGACCTTCATGCAAACATACTGGCTGTCAACTTACCACAGCTCTTTCTTACGCCTGCAAAACTTGTAGAAGGATTCGTTACAATTGTTCATGTTTAGTGTTGTTTTTTCCCCACTTCTTTCAGTGTAGTTATTGTTCATAGCTTCTGTGCTTTTCTATGTTATTTTCTTTCTATGCTTGTTCTACGTCATCGTGTTCCTGTGTGTCAATGAGACGTTGTTTCACAGCACAGCTCCCTGTCTGTCAATGAGACGTTGTTTCACTGAGTTGAAGTCATAGGCGACAGGCAACAATGGCTTTGTCTATTTATGATCATCACCAACTGACTGTTACTCTAAGAGATCTGGTAATCACACACACACACACACACACACACACACACACACACACACACACACACACACACACACACACACACACACACACACACACACACACACACACACACACACACACATACAGTATACACACACACACACACACACACACAGTATCTTGGAAAGTCCATGTTGGTGAACACTAAACGGGGGCAGGGTAGCCTAGTGGTTAGAGCGTAGAGGCGGCAGGGTAGCCTAGTGGTTAGAGCATAGAGGCGGCAGGGTAGCCTAGTGGTTAGAGTGTTGGACTAGTAACCGAAAGGTTGCAAGTTCAAATCCCCGAGCTGACAAGGTACAAATCTGTCCTTCTGCCCCTGAACAGGCAGTTAACCCACTGTTCCTAGGCCGTCATTGAAAATAAGAATTTGTTCTTAACTGACTTGCCTAGTTAAATAAAGGTAAAATAAATAAACACACAAACACTTAAGTTGTATTTCTCCTTTAGGCTACCTTGTTATAATAACTTATACCATAACTGGGGCTTTTTGCAATAACACTTACCGTCCGTTACAAACTAATGCCTAATCAACTATTTATTATTTAACTACAGAGACGCAGTTTAACCACAGCCTTTACCTCAAATACTGTTGACCAGGCAGCTTCAATCTCTCATTCAATAAAGTCTACTTAATCTACACATCTTCTCCACTGTGTTGTGTTTTTATGGTAGTAAAGTATGTCTTATAAATCACTGTAGTAAAGTATGTCTTGTAAACTGTGGTATGTCTTATAAACTATTTGTGAATCAACAATGTAGTGCTTATGAAGACTATATGAATGCTCTATAAAGTCTTGATATAAGTGGGTCAGTTAATTGTTCTGTTTTCTGATACACATGTCCTCTGTTGTGTCTGAGGCGCTGGCTGTTTTCCGCCCGGCGACTCATGATGTGGCTTGGGAGGTTGGGGAGGGGCTGACCACTCAGCTCAGGGTTGTATGTGAGGAATGTGGTTGAGCAAGTCCTTCCTAGGCCTGAGAGTCTCAGAGCTTACACACAAGCTAGCCTGGGGGGAGTGATGACATCACTTCTATGAGAGGATAACAACAACTCTGTCAGATAGATAATAACAACTATGTCAGCTAGATAACAACTATGTCAGCTAGATAACAACTATATCAGCTAGATAACAACAACTCTGTCAGATAACAACAACTCTGTCAGATAGATAACAACTCTGTCAGATAGATAACAACTCTGTCAGATAACAACTCTGTCAGCCAGATAACAACAACTATGTCAGCTAGATAACAACAACTATGTCAGCTAGATAACAACTATGTCAGCTAGATAACAACAACTATGTCAGCTAGATAACAACAACTATGTCAGCTAGATAACGACAACTATGTCAGCTAGATAACAACAACTCTGTCAGCTAGATAACAACAACTCTGTCAGCTAGATAACAACAACTCTGTCAGCTAGATAACAACTCTGTCAGATAACAACAACTCTGTCGTCAGATAGATAACAACAACTCTGTCAGATAACAACAACTCTGTCAGCTAGATAACAACAACTCTGTCAGCTAGATAACAACTCTGTCAGATAACAACAACTATGTCATCAGATAGATAACAACAACTCTGTCAGCTAGATAACAACAACTCTGTCAGCTAGATAACAACTCTGTCAGATAACAACAACTATGTCATCAGATAGATAACAACAACTCTGTCATCAGATAGATAACAACAACTCTGTCATCAGATAGATAACAACAACTCTGTCAGATAGATAACAACAACTATGTCAGATAGATAACAACAACTGTCAGATAACAACAACTCTGTCAGATAACAACAACTCTGTCAGATAACAACAACTCTGTCAGCTAGATTACAACAACTCTGTCAGATAACAACAACTCTGTCAGATAACAACAGATAGATAACAACAACTCTGTCATCAGATAGATAACAACAACTCTGTCAGCCAGATAACAACTCTGTCAGCTAGATAACAACAACCCTGTCAGATAGATAACAACAACTCTGTCAGATAACAACAACTCTGTCATCAGATAGATAACAACAACTATGTCAGATAGATAACAACAACTCTGTCAGATAGATCATAAAAATTATGTCAGATAGATAGTTGTTGCTATGTCAGCTAGATAACAACAACTATATCAGATAGATAACAACTATGTCAGATAGATAACAACAACTCTGTCAGATAGATAACAACAACTATGTCAGATTGATCATAACAACTCTGTCAGTTACACCCGTAGCACACAAGGGGTCTGGTTCCTGGACACAGAAGCAGCATGCTTTTAGTCTAGGACTAAGCCCAAACTGGTTCCGGGAAACTGGTCCAAGAAGTCAAACCGCTTCGGAGGTTTTATTTCCATTACAAATAATAACATCTGGTCCATTGGAAACCCAGGGACAGGATACAACTGAGTACTGAGTAGGAAATATAGAGTAGCTGCTGTCATCCTCTGTGGATGAGAATACAATAGCAGGAAACCACCAGTGGTAAAGCTGGGCAGGTGCAGAGTAGAGTGGGTGTGCTCATGGGAGAGAAACAATCTGTTAAGGAATTCCTAGATCCACATACCTTACCTACACAGACAGAGACACAGACGTTTGCAAGCATGCACGCACAAAAACACACACACACACACACACACTTCCATTTGTGGACATTGTCTATGAGTACTACCAAGTGGTGTAGTGAGAGTGGTTGGTTGGCCTGGGTGAGAGACAGGGAGTGCGTCTCAAATGGCACCCTACTTCCTATATAGTGCACTACTTTTGACAGGGGCAAATGGCAACCTATTTATTCCCTGTATAGTGCACTACTTTTTACTGGGGAAAATTGCACTCTATTTCATATATAGTGCACTACTTTTTACTGGGGCAAATAGCACCCTATTCCCTACATAGTAAATTATTTTTGACCAGAGCCCAAAAAGTAGTGCACTACATAGGGAATATAGGATGCCATTTTGGGGCAACCTGGCTCTGCCCTAAGTCCTGTTGTCTCCTCAGAGTTGAACAAGCAGCATGTCGGTCCCCGGCTGGGGGGAACCAGGGGGCCGCTGGCTCTGCTCTGAGACCTGTTGTCTCCTCGGAGTTGAACAAGCAGCCTGTCGGTCGCCGGCTGGGGGGAACCAGGGGGCCGCTGGCTCTGCTCTGAGACCTGTTGGCCCCAGGCCTGTGGGGCTTTATAGGCTTTACATTCACATGGTAATGTCCTGGGGTCGCATGCTTTGTCCATTGGGAAACTATGTTCACAGGGCACTAAAACATTGCTAAGAGGTTTACACAAGACAGTGCCAGATAACACACAAAACAGGGGGGGAGAGAAAGAAGGGGAGGGAGGGAGAGAGAAAGAAGGGGAGGGAAGGAGAGAGAAAGAAGGGGGGGAGGGAGAGAGAGAGAATGAAGGGGAGGGAGGGAGAGAGAGAGAAAGAAGGGGGGGAGGGAGAGAGAGAGAAAGAAGGGGGGGAGGGAGAGAGAGAGAAAGAAGGGGAGGGAGGGAGAGAGAAAGAAGGGGAGGGAGGGAGAGAGAAAGAAGGGGAGGGAGGGAGAGAGAGAGAAGGGGAGGGAGGGAGAGAGAAGGGGGAGGGAGGGAGAGAGAGAAAGAAGGGGAGGGAGGGAGGGAGAGAGAAGGGGAGGGAGGGAGAGAGAGAAGAAGGGGAGGGAGGGAGGGAGAGAGAAGGGGGAGGGAGGGAGAGAGAAGGGGGAGGGAGGGAGAGAGAAAGAAGGGGAGGGAGAGAGAAAGAAGGGGAGGGGGGGAGAGAGAGAGAAAGAAGGGGAGGGAGGGAGAGAGAGAGAAAGAAGGGGAGGGAGGGAGAGAGAAAGAAGGGGGGGAGGGAGAGAGAGAGAAAGAAGGGGAGGGAGGGAGAGAGAGAGAAAGAAGGGGAGGGAGGGAGAGAGAGAGAAGGGGAGGGAGGGAGAGAGAAAGGGGAGGGAGGGAGAGAGAAAGAAGGGGAAGGAGAGAGAAAGAAGGGGAGGGAGGGAGAGAGAAAGAAGGGGAGGGAGGGAGAGAGAAAGAAGGGGAGGGAGAGAGGGAGAGAGAAGGGGAGGGAGAGAGAAAGAAGGGGAGGGAGAGAGAAAGAAAGAAGGGGAGGGAGGGAGAGAGAGAGAAGGGGAGGGAGGGAGAGAGAGAGATAGAAGGGGAGGGAAAGAGATGCTAAGCCAATGTTTGCTTAGTTTACAGGTGTTAGGCTGCTACACTGGTTGCTTAGTTACAGGTGTTAGGCTGCTACACTGGTTGCTTAGTTACAGGTGTTAGGCTGCTACACTGTTTGCTTAGTTTACAGGTGTTAGGCTGCTACACTGGTTGCTTAGTTTCCAGGTGTTAGACTGCTACACTGGTTGCTTAGTTTACAGGTGTTAGGCTGCTACACTGGTTGCTTAGTTTACAGGTGTTAGGCTGCTACACTGGTTGCTTAGTTTACAGGTGTTAGGCTGCTACACTGTTTGCTTAGTTTACAGGTGTTAGGCTGCTACACTGGTTGCTTAGTTTACAGGTGTTAGGCTGCTACACTGTTTGCTTAGTTTACAGGTGTTAGGCTGCTACACTGGTTGCTTAGTTTACAGGTGTTTGGCTGCTACACAGGTTGCTTAGTTACAGGTGTTTGGCTGCTACACTGGTTGCTTAGTTTACAGGTGTTAGGCTGCTACACTGGTTGCTTAGTTTACAGGTGTTAGGCTGCTACACTGGTTGCTTAGTTACAGGTGTTTGGCTGCTACACTGGTTGCTTAGTTACAGGTGTTTGGCTGCTACACTGGTTGCCATCAAACAGCTAGAATGGGATTATTTCCATAAAATGAATTAACAAGTATTATGATGTGGACTGAATGGATTCCCACCCTCATCTAAAACCGTCACAAAGTCAGCAACGTTTACGTCAGCACAGGGTCTCGGCTACTGGTCACATCCAGTGGTTTCATACTAGGCCTCCAGTCCCCTGTAACATCCAGTGGTTTCAAACTAGGCCTCCTGTCCCCTGGATCACTTCACCCGTTGTAGGCTATAGGGTCTAGGCTACTGGGAACATCCAGTGGTTTCATACTAGACCTCCTGTCCCCTGGAGGCTACAGGGTCTAGGCTACTGGGAACATCCAGTGGTTTCATACTAGACCTCCTGTCCCCTGGAGGCTACAGTTGGAGGCTACAGGGTCTAGGCTACTGGGAACATCCAGTGGTTTCATACTAGACCTCCTGTCCCCTGGAGGCTACAGTTGGAGGCTACAGGGTCTAGGCTACTGGGAACATCCAGTGGTTTCATACTAGACCTCCAGTCCCCTGGAGGCTACAGTTGGAGGCTACAGGGTCTAGGCTACTGGGAACATCCAGTGGTTTCATACTAGACCTCCAGTCCCCTGGAGGCTATAGGGTCTAGGCTACTGGGAACATCCAGTGGTTTCATACTAGGCCTCCAGTCCCCTGTAACATCCAGTGGTTTCAAACTAGGCCTCCTGTCCCCTGGATCACTTCACCCGTTGTAGGCTATAGGGTCTAGGCTACTGGGAACATCCAGTGGTTTCATACTAGACCTCCTGTCCCCTGGAGGCTACAGTTGGAGGCTATAGGGTCTAGGCTACTGGGAACATCCAGTGGTTTCATACTAAATCAAATCAAATCAAATCAAATTTTATTTGTCACATACACATGGTTAGCAGATGTTAATGCGAGTGTAGCGAAATGCTTGTGCTTCTAGTTCCGACAATGCCGTAATAACGAACAAGTAATCTAACTAACAATTCCAAAAAACTACTGTCTTATACACAGTGTAAGGGGATAAAGAATATGTACATAAGGATATATGAATGAGTGATGGTACAGAGCAGCATAGGCAAGATACAGTAGATGATATCGAGTACAGTATAACATATGAGATGAGTATGTAAACAAAGTGGCATAGTTAAAGTGGCTAGTGATACGTGTATTACATAAGGATGCAGTCGATGATATAGAGTACAGTATATACGTATGCATATGAGATGAATAATGTAGGGTAAGTAACATTATATAAGGTAGCATTGTTTAAAGTGGCTAGTGATATATTTACATCATTTCCCATCAATTCCCATTATTAAAGTGGCTGGAGTTGAGTCAGTGTCATTGACAGTGTGTTGGCAGCAGCCACTCAATGTTAGTGGTGGCTGTTTAACAGTCTGATGGCCTTGAGATAGAAGCTGTTTTTCAGTCTCTCGGTCCCAGCTTTGATGCACCTGTACTGAGCTCGCCTTCTGGATGACAGCGGGGTGAACAGGCAGTGGCTCGGGTGGTTGATGTCCTTGATGATCTTTATGGCCTTCCTGTAGCATCGGGTGGTGTAGGTGTCCTGGAGGGCAGGTAGTTTGCCCCCGGTGATGCGTTGTGCAGACCTCACTACCCTCTGGAGAGCCTTACGGTTGAGGGCGGTGCAGTTGCCATACCAGGCGGTGATACAGCCCGCCAGGATGCTCTCGATTGTGCATCTGTAGAAGTTTGTGAGTGCTTTTGGTGACAAGCCAAATTTCTTCAGCCTCCTGAGGTTGAAGAGGCGCTGCTGCGCCTTCTTCACGATGCTGTCTGTGTGAGTGGACCAATTCAGTTTGTCTGTGATGTGTATGCCGAGGAACTTAAAACTTGCTACCCTCTCCACTACTGTTCCATCGATGTGGATAGGGGGGTGTTCCCTCTGCTGTTTCCTGAAGTCCACAATCATCTCCTTAGTTTTGTTGACGTTGAGTGTGAGGTTATTTTCCTGACACCACACTCCGAGGGCCCTCACCTCCTCCCTGTAGGCCGTCTCGTCGTTGTTGGTAATCAAGCCTACCACTGTTGTGTCGTCCGCAAACTTGATGATTGAGTTGGAGGCGTGCGTGGCCACGCAGTCGTGGGTGAACAGGGAGTACAGGAGAGGGCTCAGAACGCACCCTTGTGGGGCCCCAGTGTTGAGGATCAGCGGGGAGGAGATGTTGTTGCCTACCCTCACCACCTGGGGGCGGCCCGTCAGGAAGTCCAGTACCCAGTTGCACAGGGCGGGGTCGAGACCCAGGGTCTCGAGCTTGATGACGAGCTTGGAGGGTACTATGGTGTTGAATGCCGAGCTGTAGTCGATGAAGAGCATTCTCACATAGGTATTCCTCTTGTCCAGATGGGTTAGGGCAATGTTCAGTGTGGTTGAGATTGCATCGTCTGTGGACCTATTTGGGCGGTAAGCAAATTGGAGTGGGTCTAGGGTGTCAGGTAGGGTGGAGGTGATATGGTCCTTGACTAGTCTCTCAAAGCACTTCATGATGACGGATGTGAGTGCTACGGGGCGGTAGTCGTTTAGCTCAGTTACCTTAGCTTTCTTGGGAACAGGAACAATGGTGGCCCTCTTGAAGCATGTGGGAACAGCAGACTGGTATAGGGATTGATTGAATATGTCCGTAAACACACCGGCCAGCTGGTCTGCGCATGCTCTGAGGGCGCGGCTGGGGATGCCGTCTGGGCCTGCAGCCTTGCGAGGGTTAACACGTTTAAATGTCTTACTCACCTCGGCTGCAGTGAAGGAGAGACCGCATGTTTTCGTTGCAGGCCGTGTCAGTGGCACTGTATTGTCCTCAAAGCGGGCAAAAAAGTTATTTAGTCTGCCTGGGAGCAAGACATCCTGGTCCGTGACTGGGCTGGATTTCTTCCTGTAGTCCATGATTGACTGTAGACCCTGCCACATGCCTCTTGTGTCTGAGCCGTTGAATTGAGATTCTACTTTGTCTCTGTACTGGCGCTTAGCTTGTTTGATAGCCTTGCGGAGGGAATAGCTGCACTGTTTGTATTCAGTCATGTTACCAGACACCTTGCCCTGATTAAAAGCAGTGGTTCGCGCTTTCAGTTTCACACGAATGCTGCCATCAATCCACGGTTTCTGGTTAGGGAATGTTTTAATCGTTGCTATGGGAACGACATCTTCAACGCACGTTCTAATGAACTCGCACACCGAATCAGCGTATTCGTCAATGTTGTTATCTGACGCAATACGAAACATCTCCCAGTCCACGTGATGGAAGCAGTCTTGGAGTGTGGAGTCAGCTTGGTCGGACCAGCGTTGGACAGACCTCAGCGTGGGAGCCTCTTGTTTTAGTTTCTGTCTGTAGGCAGGGATCAACAAAATGGAGTCGTGGTCAGCTTTTCCGAAAGGGGGGTGGGGCAGGGCCTTATATGCGTCGCGGAAGTTAGAGTAACAATGATCCAAGGTCTTTCCACCCCTGGTTGCGCAATCGATATGCTGATAAAATTTAGGGAGTCTTGTTTTCAGATTAGCCTTGTTAAAATCCCCAGCTACAATGAATGCAGCCTCCGGATAAATCGTTTCCAGTTTGCAGAGAGTTAAATCAAGTTCGTTCAGAGCCATCGATGTGTCTGCTTGGGGGGGGATATATACGGCTGTGATTATAATCGAAGAGAATTCTCTTGGTAGATAATGCGGTCTACATTTGATTGTGAGGAATTCTAAATCAGGTGAACAGAAGGATTTGAGTTCCTGTATGTTTCTTTCATCACACCATGTCACGTTGGCCATAAGGCATACGCCCCCGCCCCTCTTCTTACCAGAAAGATGTTTGTTTCTGTCGGCGCGATGCGTGGAGAAACCCGTTGGCTGCACCGCTTCGGATAGCGTCTCTCCGGTGAGCCATGTTTCCGTGAAGCAGAGAACGTTACAGTCCCTGATGTCCCTCTGGAATGCTACCCTTGCTCGGATTTCATCAACCTTGTTGTCAAGAGACTGGACATTGGCAAGAAGAATGCTAGGGAGTGGTGCACGGTGTGCCCATCTCCGGAGTCTCACCAGAAGACCGCCTCGTTTCCCTCTCTTTCGGAGTCGTTTTTTTGGGTCGCTGCATGGAATCCACTCCGTTGTCCTGTTTGTAAGGCAGAACACAGGATCCGAGTCGTGAAAAACATATTCTTGGTCGTACTGATGGTGAGTTGACGCTGATCTTATATTCAGTAGTTCTTCTCGACTGTATGTAATGAAACCTAAGATGACCTGGGGTACTAATGTAAGAAATAACATGTAAAAAAACAAAAAACTGCATAGTTTCCTAGGAACGCGAAGCGAGGCAGCCATCTCTGTCGGCGCCGGAACAACAGAGCGCTGGAACAACAGAGTTGGGGACCTCCTGTCCCCTGGAGGCTACAGTTGGAGGCTACAGGGTCTAGGCTACTGGGAACATCCAGTGGTTTCATACTAGACCTCCTGTCCCCTGGAGGCTACAGTTGGAGGCTACAGGGTCTAGGCTACTGGGAACATCCAGTGGTTTCATACTAGACCTCCAGTCCCCTGGAGGCTACAGTTGGAGGCTACAGGGTCTAGGCTACTGGGAACATCCAGTGGTTTCATACTAGACCTCCAGTCCCCTGGAGGCTATAGGGTCTAGGCTACTGGGAACATCCAGTGGTTTCATACTAGACCTCCTATCCCCTGGAGGCTACAGGGTCTAGGCTACTGGGAACATCCAGTGGTTTCATACTAGACCTCCTGTCCCCTGGAGGCTACAGTTGGAGGCTACAGGGTCTAGGCTACTGGGAACATCCAGTGGTTTCATACTAGACCTCCAGTCCCCTGGAGGCTACAGTTGGAGGCTACACGGTCTAGGCTACTGGGAACATCCAGTGGTTTCATACTAGACCTCCAGTCCCCTGGAGGCTACAGTTGGAGGCTACTGGGAACATCCAGTGGTTTCATACTAGACCTCCAGTCCCCTGGAGGCTACAGTTGGAGGCTACAGGGTCTAGGCTACTGGGAACATCCAGTGGTTTCATACTAGACCTCCAGTCCCCTGGAGGCTACAGGGTCTAGGCTACTGGGAACATCCAGTGGTTTCATACTAGACCTCCAGTCCCCTGGAGGCTACAGTTGGAGGCTACAAGGTCTAGGCTACTGGGAACATCCAGTGGTTTCATACTAGACCTCCAGTCCCCTGGAGGCTACAGTTGGAGGCTACTGGGAACATCCAGTGGTTTCATACTAGACCTCCAGTCCCCTGGAGGCTACAGTTGGAGGCTACAGGGTCTAGGCTACTGGGAACATCCAGTGGTTTCATACTAGACCTGTCCCCTGGAGGCTACAGTTGGAGGCTACAGGGTCTAGGCTACTGGGAACATCCAGTGGTTTCATACTAGGCCTCCAGTCCCCTGGAGGCTACAGTTGTAGGCTACAGTCTCTTTGCCTTTTAAATTATATTCATCTAACATTAAAAATGAACCTTTTGAATGAATGTATTCCAAACGAAGTAAAAACATCTCACTATAGGCTAATTATTGCCTAACAATGTCATGTGTAAAAAAAAAAGACCCTAAATCACATTTGAAAAAGGCTGAATATTAATGTATGTATTAAAGTAATTATTTAAATATCGAATTAATTAACATATTACAGATTTACCGTCGCTTTCATTCTGTATTCTCATAGCGGCTTCCTGCCATTCTGCGGTAGGAAGCACCTGTCTACGTCACATACAGCACCTGTTTCGGGGTGGGGTCTGTCTGTCTCCGCAGCCATCAAACCAAATTCCCGAAAGGTGTCGGACAAGGAAGGAGCCGTGTTCAAGACAAAACACAAGACAGACAGAACGATGGGGAGTCTGTTTAGGAGGATAATTTAGGTCTTTACTTTTTTTTAATAGATAATAAATTGGACGAGATAATATTTATTAGTTTAATGGATCAATCATCAACGATGAGGAGGTTGATACTGGCCGCGTTCGTCCTCTCTTCCCTACCGACAGGTGAGTTTTTGTTGATGAAAATGAGCAATTTATATTTGAATCGTTAAATGTTGTCAATTCGTCCTGTTCTTGCATTAGAGCTTCGTTTCATTTAGTCGCGTCAAAAGTGTATGCTATTCTAATGAATCCATCCACAACCCAAAAAGTTCCAATGACTAGCCAGTTAGGCACGAGCCGGGGTATCGGTCACATGATGGACAGATTCCGATGAGTTCTCACGATGACTCGCACGGTCGTCCTATCAAGTTACAGATACTGATCCTTATCTAGATTTAGACCTACTCAGTGAAATACTGTAGATTGAAAATGGAATTCACCTTTTTTTTTGAGCAAAACTCCTGTTGGTTTGGCTCCAGCTGAGGGGGCGGGAGAGAATGGGTGTTAGTTATCCTGACATTGCACCTCAATAATAGTAATTATGGAGGGTATTCAAGGACATATACCCCGAGTCATAACCTGACTAGGCTAAATGGCAACCTGGTCTCAGAGCTTTTCGTATTATTCTGTACGTAAATCCGGGAAACTCCATTTAGTGTGATTTGTTATGTTTGGTATGGTTACAGAAGACAAACTGTTACTTAAGGCAAAAACTACAGTAGGGTGGATGGGTGGGTGTATAATGCAAACGTCTAGCTCTAGCAACCCAAAGGTTACCAGTTCATCACAGACAACTTCAGCATTTTAGCTAATTAGGAACTTTTCAACTAATTGCTACTTTGCATCTACTTAGCATGTTAGCTAACCCTTCCCCTTAACAGTTTTAGCTAACCCTTCCCCTAACACTAGCCTTATTCCTTTAACCTAACTCCTAAACTCAACCTTAACCCCTAGCCTAGCTAACGTTAGCATGCTGTCTAACGTTAACCACCTAGCTAGAATTTGTAACATATCATACTGTTTGCAAATTCCTAACATATTGTACTTTTTGCAAATTCGTAAGATGTAATACGAATTGTAAGTCTTAACATATCATAGGAAATGTGTGCTGGACATATAAATGTAATGCATACCATATGAAACTTAATATATCACACTAAATGGGGTGTCTCGGATTTACATACAGAATCATACGGAATGCTCTAAAACCAGGTTGTAAATGGTGGTCTATTGCCGATATCCCTCAACTCTGGACCTCAACGCCAGTTCCACTGCGTTTTGTCAGGGCTCTCCAAAACTGTCCCTGGGGAGAAACCGTCCCGTAGGTTTTCACTCTAACCTTAATCTAGCACACCTGATTCTAATAATTAGCTGCTTGATAAACTGAACCAGGTTAGTTACACCTGGATTTAGAGTGAAAACGTACAGGAGGGTAGCTCTCCAGGAACAGGGTTGGAGAACGCTGTCGTACGGTAAGAGTTGAATACACCTGGCCTATACTGTAGAGGTATTTTTTACAATCAAAATGGAAGTTGAGTCTATTTGAATCAAACTGTTTCCTGTGGCAGCTGTCTCTTGCTTTCAGTCACTAGTTTTTCCAGTTGAACCACCTTCAGCAGGGCTCTGTCAACACACGTACACATACTCTACCCCATTCTTTTATTCTCTCTATCTCATTCAATATGCTTTAACCCAATGATTCCCACCGGAACGCCAGCGCATTTTGGTACCAACGATTCGTCTGTGATTTAACGGGGGCTGAGCTAGAGCGGTGTTTGTGAGACTAGGGCAGTCCGAATGGATTGAGCTACAAACTATTTAAAGCGATCTCTGAAAAGCTGAGGCTCTCAGGAACACGCACGTGTGACATGTTTAGGTCTATGACCTCACAAGCTACAGAAGACTCGCTAGAAGGTAAGGTTCTTCCACATAGCAGATCATAGGACATAGTGTCTATAATACTGTAAGGGTTTCTTCTACATAGATCATAGTAAATCCCAGGACATAGTGTCTATAATACTGTAAGGGGTTCTTCTACATAGTAAATCCCAGGACATAGTGTCTATAACACTGTAAGGGGTTCTTCTACATAGTAAATCCCAGGACATAGTGTCTATAACACTGTAAGGGGTTCTTCTACATAGTAAATCCCAGGACATAGTGTCTATAACACTGTAAGGGGTTCTTCTACATAGTAAATCCCAGGACATAGTGTCTATAACACTGTAAGGGGTTCTTCTACATAGTAAATCCCAGGACATAGTGTCTATAACACTGTAAGGGGTTCTTCTACATAGTAAATCCCAGGACATAGTGTCTATAATACTGTAAGGGGTTCTTCTACATAGTAAATCCCAGGACATAGAGTCTATAACACTGTAATAGGTTTACATAGTTGCTGTCACAACTCCACACAGTTGTCACTGACTAGTTGGATATTTCCCAGTGAGCAAACCATTTCTGTACTTGTTTTTGCTTTGGTGGACCTTATGTTTTGTATTGGCATTTGTCAATAAAACGCATCAATACAACTGTTTATGTCAAATAGTTTTGTGTTCTACTTGTAGCCCTGGTTGTCCTGAAAATACAATGTTAAAACACTTCATTGTGAGAATAAATATAAGGGCTGGATGTGCAGATCAATGAGAAGCGGGACTGATAGGGTTAACGCACAACTGAGCAAAAGAACAAGTACATTAGAATGTCTAGTTGTAGAAACCAACGCCTCACAAAGCAAGCTTCATTTAAAAGTACCCACAAAACACCAGTCTCAACGTCAACAGTGAAGAGGCGACTCCGGGATGCTGGCCTTCTAGGCAGAGTTCCTCTGTCCAGTCTCAACGTCAACAGTGAAGAGGCGACTCCGGGATGCTGGCCTTCTATAGGAGACAGAATGCGTCTCCTTCCTGAGCGGTATGACGGCTGCGTGGTCCCATGGTGTTTATACTTGCAAACTATTGTTTGTACAGATGAACGTGGTACCTTCAGGCGTTTGGAAATTGCTCCCAAGGATGAGCCAGACTTGTGGAGGTCTACATTTTTTTATGAGGTCTTGGCTGATTTTCCCATGATGTCAAGCATAGAGGCACTGAGTTTGAAGTTAGGCCTTGAAATACATCCACAGGTACACCTCCAATTGACTCAAATGATGTCAATTAGCCTATCAGAAGCTTCTAAAGCCATGACATTTTCTGGAATTTTCCAAGCTGTTTAAATGCACAGTCAACTCATGTATGTAAACTTCAGACCCACATTCACTTATAATTCACTGTAATAATCTGTCTGTAAACAATTGTTGGAAAAATTACTTGTGTAATACACAAAGTAGATGTCCTGACCGACTTGCCAAAACTATAGTTTGTGAAGAAGAAATTTGTGGAGTGGTTGAAAAACAAGTTTTAATGACTCCAAGTGTATGTAAACTTCAACTGTAGATATTCCATTAAATATTCTGCAGTTTCCAGTCACTTACAACATCAACAATGTCTACACTGATTTAATTTGATGTTATTTTAATGGACAAAAATGTGCTTTTCTTTCAAAAACTCTCTCTCACACACACACACACATATGTACACACACACACACACATATGTACACACACACACACACACACTGACATGAAGTATTCTCTCCCATCAGAGGTGCAGAGCGTCCAGGTGAATGTTCCTCAGACAGAGAGGAGTACAGCTCTGTTTGCCTCCGTCATCCTGAAGTGTGATTACTCCACCTCCGCTAACCAGCAGGATGTCCAGGTCACCTGGCGATACAAGTCCTTCTGCAAGGACCCCATCCTGGAGTACTACTCCCAAGGTTAGTTATGGACCCTAGTCCTAGTCCCCGGGTTAGTTATGGACCCTGTCCTAGTCCCCGGGTTAGTTATGGACCCTAGTCCCAAGGTTAGTTATGGACCCTAGTCCCAAGGTTAGTTATGGACCCTGTCCTAGTCCCCGGGTTAGTTATGGACCCTGTCCTAGTCCCCGGGTTAGTTATGGACCCTGTCCTAGTCCCCGGGTTAGTTATGGACCCTGTCCTAGTCCCCAGGTTAGTTATGGACCCTGTCCTAGTCCCCGGGTTAGTTATGGACCCTGTCCTAGTCCCCGGGTTAGTTATGGACCCTGTACTAGTCCCCGGGTTAGTTATGGACCCTAGTCCCAAGGTTAGTTATGGACCCTAGTCCCAAGGTTAGTTATGGACCCTAGTCCCAAGGTTAGTTATGGACCCTGTCCTAGTCCCTGGGTTAGTTATGGACCCTGTCCTAGTCCCAAGGTTAGTTATGGACCCTAGTCCCAAGGTTAGTTATGGACCCTAGTCCCAAGGTTAGTTATGGACCCTGTCCTAGTCCCCGGGTTAGTTATGGACCCTGTCCTAGTCCCCGGGTTAGTTATGGACCCTGTCCTAGTCCCCGGGTTAGTTATGGACCCTAGTCCCAAGGTTAGTTATGGAGCCTGTCCTAGTCCCTGGGTTAGTTATGGACCCTGTACTAGTCCCCGGGTTAGTTATGGACCCTGTACTAGTCCCCGGGTTAGTTATGGACCCTGTACTAGTCCCCGGGTTAGTTATGGACCCTGTACTAGTCCCCGGGTTAGTTATGGACCCTGTACTAGTCCCCGGGTTAGTTATGGACCCTGTACTAGTCCTCGGGTTAGTTATGGACCCTGTCCTAGTCCCCGGGTTAGTTATGGACCCTGTCCTAGTCCCCGGGTTAGTTATGGACCCTGTCCTAGTCCCCGGGTTAGTTATGGACCCTGTACTAGTCCCCGGGTTAGTTATGGACCCTGTACTAGTCCCCGGGTTAGTTATGGACCCTGTACTAGTCCCCGGGTTAGTTATGGTGGAAGTGAAGGGAACTGGCCTGGAGCTGGGTTTGGGAGTTGGGCTACATGTTAACTAGTTGGGCTACAGTTTGGCTAGTTCTAAGGTTGTTAGTGGTTGGGTAGATGAGTTTGCTGTAGTGTTTTCTTCAGGTTTGTAGTGAGGCCCAAACTTCCTGTCTCACTCTAGAACCTGAAATATGAATGAAATGACTGGTAATGTACAGCAACACTCACTTCTGCATGAAACATATCTCCCTCTATAGCGTACCAGAATGCTCTGCAGCTGGGTCAGGACCCGGCCAATGACTGCCCAGACCGCCAGCGCACGGTGAGGATCATCGTCCAGAAGAGAGGCTCCAACGAGGCCATACTGGGCACAGAGTACCGGGAACGCAAGATCTCCGTCCAGAACAGTGAGTCTAGACAGCCTTGTGTTGCAAAATTCCACTAACTTCCCCTAAATCCCCCAGTTTGATAGAAATCCTGGTGGGAGAATTCCAAATTCCCTGCTTAAATCCCTCCTGATACTGGAAATCATCCAACCTGGGCATTTCTGGAAAACCTGGGAATTTTAGGAGTGTTACTGGAATTTTGTAACTTTAATCCAGTCACAATGTCACACCTGCGTTAACTAATCCAAATAGTGGTGGAATACAACAACAATGTGAAATGACTGGAGGTTCCCAGAAGAATGGATTGAGAAACAACGTGTGAATGTGTGCTGGTTGTTGCTACTCTGTAGTGGTTTGACGTTGTTGGGCCTGTCTTCCCCCACAGAGGCTGACCTGGTGATCAATGAGATCATGTGGTGGGACAACGGAGTTTACTACTGTTCTGTGGAAGCCACGGGAGACACCAGCGGAGGCTTGGATGGCGTGATCAAACTCATGGTCTACAGTAAGTTGACCACAACCACAGCTATGACCACAACCAGGGCCGTGTGTCTCTGAGTCAGTGCTGATCTAGGATCAGGTCCTTCCTGTCCATGTCTTCTGATTCGTTAAGAGGTCCTTCCTGTCCAGGTCATCAGTATTGAGTAGCTTGGATGAATAAGGTGCCCAGAGTAAACTGCCTGCTACTCAGGCCCAGTTGCTAATATATGCATATTATTAGTATATTTGGATATAAAACACTCTGAAGTTTCTAAAACTGTTTGAATGATGTCTGTGACTATAACAGAACTAATATGGCAGGCAAAAACTTGAGAAGAAATCCAACCAGGAAGTGGGAAATCTGAGGTTTGTAGATTTTCAAGTATATGCCTATCCAAGATAGTGTAAATTTGGTCCGATTGCACTTCCTAAGGCTTGGGGATGAGGTAGTTGGGTGTTCTATTTACAGATGGGCTGTGTACAGGTACAGTAATCGATCGGTAAGCTGCTCTGACAGCTGATGCTTAAAGTTAGAGAGTGAGATATAAGTCTCCAGCTTCAGTGATTTTTGAAATTCATTCCAGTCATTAGCAGCAGAAAACTGGAAGGAAAGGATGCCAAAGTAGGTGTTGGCTTTGGGGATGACCAGTGAAATATACCTGCTGGAGCGCGTGCTACGAGTGGGTGTTGCTATAGTGAGCTGAGAAAAGGTGGGGCTTTACCTAGCAAAGACTTATAGATGACCTGGAGCCAGTGGGTTAGGCGAGGGCCAGCCAACGAGGGCATTCAGGTCGCAGTGGTGGGTAGTATATGAGGCTTTGTTGACAAAACGGATGGCACTGTGATAGACTGCATCCAGTTTGCTGAGTAGAGTTGGAGGCTATTTTGTAAATGGCATCGCTGAAGTCAAGGATCAGTAGGATAGTCAGTTTTACGAGGGTATGTTTGGCAGCATGAGTGAAGGATGCTTTGTTGCGAAATAGGAAGCCGATTCTAGATTTAATTTTGGATTGGAGATGCTTAATGTGAGTCTGGAAGGAGAGTTTACAGTCTAACCAGACACCTAGGTATTTGTAGTTGTCCACATATTCTAAGTCAGAACCATCCAGAGTAGTGATGCTAGTCGGGCGGGCGGGTGTAGGCAGCAATCAGTTGGAGAGCATGCATTTAGTTTTACTAGCATTTAAAAGCAGTTGGAGGCCACGGAAGGAGTGTTGTATATGGCATTGAAGCTCGTTTGGAGGTTTGTTAACACAGTGTCCAAAGAAGGGGTAGCTGTATACCGAATGGTGTCGTCTGCGTAGAGGTGGATCAGAGAATCACCAGCAGCAAGAGCGACATCATTGATGTATACAGAGAAAAGACTTGGCCCAAGAATTGTCCGAATTGTCCGGACCCCAGAGGTCCGGACAGCAGGCCCTCCAATTTGACACACTGAACTCTATCCGAGAAGTAGTTGGTGAACCAGGCGAGGCAATCATTTGAGAAACCAAGGCTTATTGAGTCTGCCGATAAGAATGCGATGATTGACAGTCGAAAGCCTTGGCCAGGTCGATGAAGACGGCTGCACAGTACTGTCTTTTGTAGATGGCGGTTATGATATCGTTTAGGACCTCGAGCGTGGCTGAGGTGCACCCATGACCAGCTAGTAACCAGATTGCATAGCGGAGAAGGTACGGTGGGTTTCGAAATAGTCGGTAATCTGTTGACTTCTGTTGATTTGAGAAAGGCATGGCAGGATGGATATAGGTCTATAACAGTTTGGGTCCAGAGTGTCTCCCCCTTTGAAGAGGGGGATGACCGCGGCAGCTTTCCAATCTTTCGGGATCTCAGACGATACGAAAGAGGTTGAACAGGCTAGTAATAGGGGTTGCAACAATTTTGGCAGATAATTTTAGAAAGAGAGGGTCCAGATTGTCTAGCCCGGCTGATTTGTAGGCGTCCAGATTTTGCAGATCTTTCAGAACCTCAGCTGTCTGGATTTGGGTGAAGGAGAAGTGGGGAGGGGGGCTTGGGAAAGTTTCTGCGGGGGGTACAGAGCTGTTGGCTGGGGTAGGAGTAGCCAGGTGGAAAGCATGGCCAGCTGTAGAAAAATGCTTATTGAAATGATCGATTATCACAGATGTATGTTTCCATGTCATCTTATTCATTAGGAGAAGCCATAGCTTATATCAGCACTAGTCCTACTGTGAAGCACTTTGTAAATACGGACCCTGGTGGGAATGGACTCGAAATGAAGTGACATGGGTATAAGTGCATGTCTGTTTCCCGACCTAGTAAGTATCATCTGATGTAATGATTTCCTGTGTTGTGGCTGTCTCCAGACTGGCTGACGGTGCTGTTCATAGTGATTGGAGCTCTGCTCCTCATCCTGCTCTTCTGTATCTGCTGCTGCCAGTGTTGTCCTCAGAGGTGCTGCTGCTACGTCCGCTGCCCCTGCTGCCCACAGACCTGCTGCTGTCCTGAGAAAGGTAGGGAAGGGCCTCTCTGTCTGTCCCTGCTGCCCACAGACCTGCTGCTGTCCTGAGAAAGGTAGGGAAGGGCCTCTCTGTCTGCCCCTGCTGCCCACAGACCTGCTGCTGTCCTGAGAAAGGTAGGGAAGGGCCTCTCTTCTCTCTTTCTCACACACTTAGGCTCCATCTCACCTCTTCCTCTGTGTCTCTCCAGCGGTGATGCAGCACAGGATGATGAAGGATGCCCAGAGGGCCATGGGTCCATGGATGGGAGGTCAGCCCATCTACAGCCCCATGAGCCACGGATCCTCACAGATGAACCCTCTGCTGTATGGAGGTTAGTACCACACACACCCACACGGAGTCTTACACACACACTGCAGAGCTATGCTTCTGATCTTCTAAATGTGTTTTTAACAAATCCATATTTGTCACTTATCATGGTTTTCTCTGTCCCATCAGGCTCCCAATCAGGGAAGAGCATTGCCATGGCCCCCATGCCCCTACCCCCTCCCCCATCTGGCTACAACATGCCCCCCAGTGTCCACGCTGCCAGCATCTACGGCAACCAAAATCCCGGCAACAAGCAGATGCTGGACTACCTGGAGAGCCAGGTGAGGGGCATGGATGGGACCAGCCCCATGATGCAGCCCCAACCCCACCACCAGCAGCTCCAGATGATACCCCCTCCCCCTCAGCACATGATGCCCCAGCACGTCCCCTTCTCAGCGGGTCCTCCCAGCATGCTCTCTGGCCTGGACGATGGGGCCGTGGAGTACCGGGGGGTCATCCAGATGCCTCCCATCGTAGAGCAGCCTGGACGAGGAGGACGGAGAGGGGGCCAGCCGCCGCTTGCTCCTAAAACACGTCCACCCAGCTCCAGAGGAAGCAGCCGCAGCGAGAGTCGCTTCACCAATCACCGTGACGACCGCAGCGAAGCCAGCGGGCGCCGTTACCCGTCGCCGTCAAGGAGCCGTGGCATGCCAAGGAGCTACAGTGAAGACTTTCTGGACGGGGAGAGCCGGGGGGCGCGGGGTCGAATAGGTTCACGTGACGACCTCAGCGACAGGGTCCCTCGATCCCGCTCCAGAGATGACCTGTTTGAGGAGCAGCGTCGCGCCCCGCCTCCCAGCAACTACTCCCGCTCCCGCAGAGGGTCGTTCAGTTCAGATGAGGAGGAAAACAGCAGGAGAGGAGAGGGCAGAGGTCACAGGAGAGGAGGAGGAGGAGAGATGTATTCAGACATTCCGCCCAGCTATTCTGAATACGAGCCGGGACAGAAACCACCAAGGAGGAATGAGCGTTACTCTGTTAAAACCCTGCTTTAGTTAGTACACTGAACACACACACACACAACCCCTTCAAAAGCATTTACCATCTGACAATGGCGTTTGATCCATGCCTTCAATTACACATAATCATATAATCACGCAGATATGAAAGAATCACTCACAAAGACACACTGGTGCACACTACTTGGTTTCATCACTTCTTCCATTCAGGGAGCCTTTAATTAATGTGTCCCACTACAGGGCAAGAGTTCTGGCAGGGGCACTGTGGTCATCTGATCTGGGCTCTCACTGGCTACACCTCCTCTCCTTCTGCTGAATGGCATTACAACAGCCCCCTCTGCTGGTTGAACGCTCTCAGTGCAGATAAGTGCCCAATCTTGACAATCTGTTGCGCTAACAAAAGCTGTGTGTGCAGTACAGTAGTCAGCCAGTGAGTCAGCCCTCAACAGTAGATGAGTAGTTTGAAAGGCTCAGCGTTGGGAAATCAGAGACTGTAGAAAGAGCTGAGGTTGGGCAATTTTGCAGAGCTAAGCAATTGTTTCAGGTCACACTGTCATGTCCTCCTCCACCCTCGCTATCTCCTCATATTGTGCGATTCTAATTAGAGGTCGACCGATTATGGTTTTTCAACGCCGATACCGAGTATTGGAGGACCAAAAAAAGACGATACCGATTAATCGGACGATTTAAAAAATATATATATATTTCTGTTTTATTTTTTTTATTTTATTTTTTTAATAAGTTATTTATTTGTAATAATGACAATTACAACAATACTGAATGAACACTAACTTAATATAATACATCAATAAAAATAAATTTAGCCTCAAATAAATAATGAAATAGGTTCAATTTGGTTTAAATAATGCAAAAAACAAAGTGTTGGAGAAGAAAGTAAAAGTGCAATATGTGCCATGTAAGAAAGCTAACGTTTTAGTTCCTTGCTCAGAACATGAGAACATATGAAAGCTGGTGGTTCCTTTTAACATGAGACTTCAATATTCCCAGGTAAGAGGTTTTAGGTTGTAGTTAATATAGTATTTATAGGACTATTTCTCTATACCTCATATACCTTTGACTATTGGATGTTCTTATAGGCACTATATATTGCCAGTGTAACAGTATAGCTTCCGTCCCTCTCCTCGTCCCTACCTGGGCTCGAACCAGGAACACATCGACAACAGCCACACTCGAAGCAGCGTTACCCATCGCTCCACAAAAGCCGTGGCCCTTGCTAGGCAAAGGGAATAACTACTCAAAGTCTCAGAGCGAGTGACGTTTGAAACGCTATTAGCGCACACCCAGCTAACTAGTTAGCTATTTCACATTGGTTACACCAGCCATTAGGCTGATAGGCTTGAAGTCATAAACAGCGCTGTGCTTGCGAAGAGCTGCTGGAAAAACGCACAAAAGTGCTGTTTGAATGAATGCTTACGAGCCTGCTGCTGCCTACCATCGCTCAGTCAGACTACTCTATCAAATCATAGACTTAATTACAACATAACACACAGAAATACGAGCCTTTGGTCATTAATATGGTTGAATCCAGAAACTATAATTTCGAAAACAAAACGTTTATTATTTCAGTGAAATACGGAACCGTTTGGTATTTTATCTAACGGGTGGCTTCCCTACGTCTAAATATTCTTGTTACATTGTACAACCTTCAATGTTATGTCATAATTACGTAAAATTCTGGCAAATTAGTTCGCAATGAGCCAGCCTGCCCAAACTGTTGCATATACCCTGACTCTGCATGCAATGAACGCAGGAGAAGTGACAGAATTTCACCTGGTTAATATTACCTGCTAACCTGGATTTCTTTTAGCTAAATATGCAGGTTTAAAAATATATACTTCTGTGTATTGATTTTAAGATAGGCATTGGTGTTTATGGTTAGGTACAGTCGTCCAACGATTGTGCTTTTTTTCGCAAATGCACTTTTGTTAAATCATCCCCCAGCGTTGCATCGATTATATGCAACGCAGGACACGCTAGATAAACTAGTAATATCATCAACCATGTGTAGTTAACTAGTGATTATGATTGATTGTTTTTTTATAAGATAAGTTTAATGCTAGCTAGCAACTTACCTGGGCTTCTACTGCATTCGCGTAAGAGGCAGGCTCCTCGTGGAGTGCACTGAGAGGCAGGTGGTTAGAGCGTTGGACTAGTTAACTGTAAGTTTGCAAGATTGGGTCCCCCGAGCTGACAATCTGTTGTTCTGCCCCTGAACAAGGCAGTTAACCCATCGTTCCTAGGCCATCATTGAAAATAACAATGTGTTCTTAACTGACTTGCCTAGTTAAATAAATATTAAAAAATACATTTAAATCGGCAAAATCGTCGCCCAAAAATACCGATTTCCGATTGTTATGAAAACTTGAAATCGGCCATTCTGATTAATCGGTCGACCTCTAATTCTAATGGGAAAAGAGAGGGATGAATGACAACATATGAAAGAGCTGAAGTTTGGCAATTTTGCAGAACTAAGCAATTGTCTTTGGTCATCGGCCATGTTGTCCTCCTCCACCTTCGCCCTCTGTTTTCCTCCATCCGCCCTACATCTCTCCATCTTGTATTATCCTGACGGGGAAAGAAAGGACTAAACGAGAGAAATGAATGACAACATGAAAAACGTAGAAAGCACGAATGATAGCTGGCGGCATGCAATTCGACATGTCGATCTGATTTTCCAGATTCATACTCTAGAACGTTTACAATTTCTTTAACGTTTTTGAAGGTACTACACATCATTGTTTTTGAAGGTACTACACATCATTGTTTTTGAAGGTACTACACACATCATTGTTTTTGAAGGTACTACACATCATTGTTTTTGAAGGTACTACACATCATTGTTTTTGAAGGTACTACACATCATTGTTTTGAAGGTACTACACATCATTGTTTTTGAAGGTACTACACATCATTGTTTTGAAGGTACTACACATCATTGTTTTGAAGGTACTACACATCATTGTTTTTGAAGGTACTACACATCATTGTTTTGAAGGTACTACACATCATTGTTTTTGAAGGTACTACACATCATTGTTTTGAAGGTACTACACACATCATTGTTTTTGAAGGTACTACACATCATTGTTTTTGAAGGTACTACACACATCATTGTTTTTGAAGGTACTACACATCATTGTTTTTGAAGGTACTACACATCATTGTTTTTGAAGGTACTACACACATCATTGTTTTGAAGGTACTACACACATCATTGTTTTTGAAGGTACTACACACATCATTGTTTTGAAGGTACTACACACATCATTGTTTTTGAAGGTACTACACATCCATTTTATTTGTATCATTGCCATAACATTAACAGATGAGAATAATAAATAATATGCCTTATTATTTAATTGGTTATCAAAAGTAAACAAAATATGTTTCCTGTTTGTTTTTAGCCAAAGCCATGTGGGCTTGTACTCCATGATCACTCAGGTCCCTTTTCTACATGTTGTACATGTAAATAGTTATGAATGTTGTGCTCTGTCTGGACATCTTGACTTGTGAATATTCAGTTATGTATGTATCGATATGGCTCAGGATATTTCAAATGTGAGGAAATGAGCAAAAACGATGTGCTGTTAGGTGAAGTCAATTTGCTTGGGGACTTATTCTATTAGAGAAAGCAAAACCACCACCATCTCCTCAGGGTGAACTAGGCTTTGATGTGAAGATCACAGCTGTATGATTGGATGTCTCTGGATAATGAAAATGGTGTTGG